>NC_041381.1:261620418-261637531 GCF_002162155.2 Triticum dicoccoides | reverse complement strand
CAGCGGGATGGATTCATGTGTACAGATGCGCTATTATGTATATGTAATCTCACATCATGATCTATATCAAGACAAAACAAAAAATTAATTCCCTACTGAGTCAAATTAGTTAACCTCTCTCGTGCTGTCAGTGAAAGTGATGGACCAAGCTGGTCACCCCGCCCACGACACGTACTATATATACACCTAGTAACACAACCCTAAAAGAATTAATCCTCCTTGTTCGTCAAACGCGTACCTCTATCTCGATGGGTCAAAGAGATAGACGACGAACTCGCGGGCCCAACACAGAAGCGAAGCGTACATCACACGCAAGTGATCATCCTACATAGGACTACATACCACCATCTGCATGTGGCCCAAAGAGTTGTTTGTGTGATGTTTGAATATGCAATGCACAATTTTGATGTGGCATCCACGTATATTAGTGTGACAGCCTGGATTTGCCTTCTCTCTTTTCCCGGACTCTCTTTTGCATTTGCTTTGGATTTGGAGTTTTGAATCAATTCAAATGGACTTGAACACTAGGGCATACCCTTGATTTTCACCCAAGTGACCATCCACCTCTATAGCGACCAGACCTCAAACGGTCAAGTCTCTGTGCATCAATGTCATCCCTGGATCGGTCATGCTGACACGCACGGTACTCGGGGATTTATAACAGAGTCTCAATCACACACTTATTACATCGAAATGTCTCAAAAGAGAACTTATTACAATAATATGGCTTAAGGCCATATAAAAGAAAACAATGGAAGGCTTGGAAGATAAAGTGAGTCCATCAACTCCAACGGCATAGCTGAGTGAACGACAACGACCTATGGTACCTTACTCGTCGTCTGTAAAGTCTGCAACATGATATGTTGCAGCCCGAAATGAGTCAGCACATGGAATATGCTGGCAATGTAACACAAAAGAGTAATGAACAGGATAAATGCTATCACTACATGCATATATGGCTGGTGGAAAGCTCTATGGTTAAAGTTTTGCATAAAGCCAATTTTCCCTACGACAAAGGAATAAATTTTATTTAACTATCATGGTGGTTGTTAAACATTGAGAAGGTTCCTCCAACTCAATCCCAATTAAGCAATACCAATTAATCCAACAAAATTAATTTAGAGTGATGAGATCAACATGCTAATCCACGAACCAGATACTCAAGATGTCCATAAACGGGGACATGGCTAACCATTATTAGTTTGTACACACTACAGAGGTTTGCGCACTTTTGCCCACAAGACTCAATCTCCTTCCTTAGATTTCTCGCACTACATGGTGTTTGAGAAACGGATGACCGAGACACAGTCTTTCAGAAACATTAACTCTTTAGTCTGGATGGACAGTTACACCTACTTTCCCCTACATCTACTAGCCCACCACTGAAAGAGGTCATGCAACCTACTCAACTATGCTAGAGCCCATAATAGCTTGTGGCTGCACACGGAAGTTTCTATCATGAATAATCTTATGATCCCTTTGAGCCTGGGTGGTGAGCCGTAGGATTATCACACGGGTACTCCGGGATATCTAGGACAACACTGGATTCTCCAGGTGTATTTAAGTAGCCACCTTAAGTTAACCATTAATTAATAATTCTCACATATGTCATGGATACACACAACCAATCCACGTCTACGAGCATAGCATAGCAATCCTGAGCATAATGTAGAACTAACTCCCAAAGTTTTGATAATAAGAGGCAATAGGTTCTACCTCATCATCTACTTCCCAAACCCACATGTTAAATAGGTCCTAACCATGCAATGTTTCAGGATTGTAACTAATGCATAAAAACTGGGTAATAAAGGAATATGATCAAAGTGTTACTTGCCTTGCTGATGATCTGCAAAACCTAGAGACTCATAGTAGCACGCTTCGCACTTCGGGAATTCTATTGCAAACAAACAATAACATACATAAGCACCCAAGCATAGAAACATGGGTAAAACTCAAATAAGAATATTGAAACGGAAAGTTCAACTGAAGAACTCCGGTTTGAAAAAAGAAGCAACTCAAATGGAGCAACAAAACTCGAGATACGAACGAAACAAGATTCATTTACTAATCTAGACTAAAGTCAAATTTTATAGTACCAAAATCATGTTCAGGTTTGATAAACATAAATAGGGCTTTGAGACGAAGATTTAGGCACTGGTTTCATCTAATTTGGATAAACGAGCAAAAAGTTATACTAGATCGAAGATTAGGGCAGAAATCTCGATCAAAATAATCGTAGATAAAACCCTGGAAAAAATGAGACGAACAGACTAACGAACAAACCTTAGTTTAATAGAACCTAATCATTGAAGGTGTTTGTTAAAGTGAATGAACGGACGAACGTCCACTAAATAAATAAACCACCAAAAAACTGAACTGATCTATCTAAAAAACAGATCTACGGTTTTAAAAAAATAACAGTTTTTACTAAACCGAAAAAATGAAATGACGACGGCGGCGGCTACCTTCGGCGAGGTCAGCGGCAGTGGCAGCGGGGTCGGGTGGCGGCGGCAGCAGCTCGGGACGGCGGTGCGGCAGCGGCGGCGGCGGGTGGCAGCGACGGCGCGGGTGGCTGGCGGCTAGGGTTTGGCGAGGGCGGCGGCTGGGCTGAGCGGGGCCTCGGACTCGCCCTTCAAAGGGTCGGCCGACGGCCCGGAGAGTCCAGCTCGGGCAAGGCCCGTTAGGTCGGTGCACGTTTTTTTAAAACAGACGTAGAAAAACAAACAAAAGAAATACTAAACAGAGTCCAAAAATCCTGAAATAAATTTTCACGGTCCTCTAATAATATTGCGGACAAACTGAACATTTATTCAGGCTACTAATGCAATTTTGAAAAAGGCATTTTTTCCCAATTCAAATAAAATAGCAATAAAAGTCCAAATAAAATCTTTAATTGATTTTAACATTTTTCCTCCAATATCTCTTTTATTTTGGAGAAGAGTCATATTATCCCCTCTCTTTTATTTTATTGGAAATATTTTTGAAGAGGAAAAATAATTAAAACCAAATTGATCCTCTTTTCAAATTTGAGAAATATCAAATATGAAAATAAACGAAATCCCCAACTCTCTCCGTGGGTCCTTGAGTTGCTTACAATTTCTAGGGTCAACCAAAATGCAATAAAATATTATATGCATATGATGACCTATGTATAACATTACAAATTGAAAATTTCGGTTGTTACAACCTCTATCTCACCTTTCCTTCTCTGAAAAACTCCAACAAAAGCCCAAGGAATAGTTTACATAAAAGAAAGATATTCGTTTTCTTCCCTGAAAATCACTTCACAAAAGTATGCTCCAAAGCAACCCCTAGTTTTCTTGCTCCTAAAATCATGGAACCCTAGAGCACCTTCCTGAGCAAAAATATTGCATAACTTTTTGGAATATTTTTTCTATAGAAAATCATTTCTGTTCTGGAGAGAATGACCACACTGCATAACAAGTATATTTTTGCTTAATCTTTTGGGGCTGCTCTTTTCTGAGCTTGATAACCCTCCTAAGAGATTGCTAAACCCCAAAGCATAGCCTTTAGTTCTCACTAGATTTTTTTTCAGTGAAGCTCACAAGTTTCTGTCCAGAAACTCGCCAGGAAGAAAGCCACTCCCACAGTTCAACTATGACCCAGCCAACTGTGCAAAATAACCAAAACCACTAAGGACTACATGCCAGACATGGTGTTTGCGCTTAGCTCAGCCTGATGCCAAAGTTCACGCGGTGACCACGTTCGTCCAAGGGGGTTGGCATGTGGCCGACGCGCTCTGCGGTGTGCCAACGTCTCTGTTTCCCGCGTGCTCGCTGCCCCGGGCACCGCACCTTGCCAAATCGCGCCCCCATCCTGGTTTGCACCTCCTTAACTTAGCCCTGGCGCTCGCCGATGCCGGAGCTCGCCGCAGCGAGCACGGGCATGGCGCGACCAAGGCAACAGTGCACCCATGCCCCTCTGCTTGTCGTGTACCGCGCTCCTGTTCTCGTTCCTGCTCGCCTATAGTCCCTGCATGATCTCTGGTGCCTTCTCCCCTCTCACTAATGCCATTCATCGCCGAGTGACACTCCAGAGAGCTCCGGCGAGCTATCGATCCCCACATCTACCTCGCAAATAAATAGAGCTCCCCCCGAGCTTGTTTCTCTCCGCACACACTCTCAGCACACCTCCACAACACCGTAGGAAGCCGCAGCTCGGCCGGGCAGGCCTCTGGCCGCCGTCCCCACCCCAAGCTCGCCGGTGATCCCCGTCAACTGCCCCCTCCCTCTCCAGAGCCGCTCAAGCTTCACTGACTTCTTCAGCGTGTCCGTGGTGGTCCAGTGTTGCATGCTGGTGCCGTTGGAGCTGCTGGACTGGCCCTGCTTCGTCGGAATCGCCATCTCCGACGAGCTCCGCCCGCTGCTGCCGCTGGAGAGCTTCGTTTCGACCCCGTCCGGCTACCCCTAGCCATGCTATGGGTACGGGCAGGTGCGCCTTGATCTCCTCTCCAATCCTAACCTCTTAGATATCGTCGTCGGGAACTCCTCGCCAGATAAAGCGCCGTCGCTGCGCCACCCGACTCTGCTTCTCTCCCCCTCCCCCTTCGACCTGACCGCTAGGGCCCACTGTCAGCCACTTAGGCCGCGCACGAAGTGGTATGAGTGGTGGCGCCCAGACGGTTTACGCCTTCGACGTCACCCCCTTCTGGTTTTTCTTTTATTCAAATTTAATTCAAATTTGACCAGAACTTTGACCACATGTAACTCCTGATCTACAAGTCCAAATGAGTTGATTCTTTTTGCATTGTGTTCTTACTGGAAAATCCTAGCAGCACACCCAAGATGGGATTTTTCTCTTCTGTCTAGAATTTCTGGTAATTTTCAGAAGTGTTCTTGATATTTTCTTTTTGTCATTTGATTTATTTTCAGAAGGTGAAGCTTGTCTTGAAGGCATCCAGGAGGTGTGTGAAGCTCCTCTGCACTAAGGCAAGCCACAACAAAATTGTCATGGTGTCTTTGCAATATCCATGATTTTCTACTTGAATTTATATGATATTCATTGCATATAGTATTAAAATAAATAATGCTTGTGTTATTTAGTTTGTCATGATCAAAATGCTTAGTTAACAGAAATGAATGCTTAAACTAGTGAGATATAGCTTGAGTAGTTGAACTAAGTTAGTTTTTTATGACTATGGTAATAAGATCATCGGTATTATTTTCCCTACATGCATAATGAGTTTTGTTTGATAAATGCCAACTGAAGTGATCAATGTAAATAACCAGCAAGTAAGGATCAGAAATGTTAAAAGTTGAGTTTGTGCAAGAAGAACTTTGAATAAGGTTGATCTGTTGTTTATAAGTGATATGTGATGCATGATATATGGTTGCATGAGCATGGCATATAGTGACTCGGGCATTTTTATTTTCAAGTTAAACCTCATGATAATTGAACTTGAACATAAAGTTGGTCGGGTCATGGTGCCACTGAATCGGGATGACAAGTGCAACCAAATTTCCCTTAGTATGGGGAGACCGTTAGTCGTCTCGTTGTCATTACTTTTGTCGATGCCTCCAATGAGGGAAGGTTATGGGCGTGCGTTACCCTGGCCCGGTAAGCAGACATAACCTTGTGGGCCTGTTGTTGTTATGGTACCCTGTCCCTGTTTGGGACCGTTTATTTGCCACGACGGTGGCCGTTCTGCCTTTGGTAGGCTGGGCCACCCATGACTAATCCCAGTGGGGAGTTGGTCAGAGTGGCCGTAAGAGTGTCATGGCAATGGGAGAGTTCTGTCGGAATGTCGTTGGTCCACCCGAATGGAGGGGCGAGGCCATGGGTTCCATGGTGTGGGTAAAGTGCGCTACCTCTGCAGAGTGTATTAATCTATCGATAGTCGTGCCCGCGGATAAGGGCCCAGTTCGTAAGTAAGTCACACCATGGGTCAACTTTTATAAAGAAATCTTGCACACTAATTTATTTGCATTGCATAGGTTGAATCATGATGATGTCAGTGAGGCTGACAGTTGTCGTATCAGTTGTGATCCGTGAGTGATCACTGTTTCGCTACAAGGTAACCCGTTGAACCGAGTATGGTTCTGGTTGTGATCCGTCATGGTCACCGTTTGGTTGCGAGGCAACCTGTTGGTAAGAGAGAGTCCGGGTGACTCAGTGCACAAGTTTGGTTTCACTGCATGAGTAGCATGTTGATTTTTATATTTAACTTGATTAAATGTCAAGATATTGTTTGTCATTATGGTTATGTTTGCTGTGAGCTTGCAAGTACATTCCATGTACTGACCTGGCGTGTTATGCCAGATTTCAGGAAAGTCTAACTGGATCGGAGTGCTGCCATGTCTAGATCGTGTCCACATTGGTGTCACTTTGCTATGGAGTCTCGCTACGTCGTTGTTGCGCTGCCGTGTAGATGTCGTGCTCGAGCCCTTTATGTTCACTAAATAATGTACATATTGTTCAGCCGCGCCGAGTGTGCCACTTTGCCTCGCTACTTGATGTAATGTCACACTATGCTTCTGCTAGTTTCAATAAAGCGGTGATTTCTGTACCAAGATGTTGTGTGTTGCCAGAAGACATGATCTCTGGGTTGGCAATTAAAGGTAAACCGGTCGCTCTAAGCTGGGGTGCCACAACGCTTGGTATTAGAGCCGTGCTGACTGTAAGACACGCTAGACCCCGGCGTGTGAAGTAAACGTTAGTTAGTTTGCTAATTGAGTGCCATTAGTATTTGCATCTGGGTGTTGCATTACATGCATTAGACTTATTGTTATTACTAACCGGTTAATGGTTGTGAGTGTAGATGGCTCCGGTGCCGTATCCGTGTTAGTTGGAGCTGATGCCATACACTTCTCTGTATCTGCTTCGTAGCATGTGGCGTCGACCGTACCCTCACGGTGACGACCCAGCATATCGGGTGTACCGGGAGCGTCTAGCCGACTCCATGTATGAGTATCATGCCGTGGTTACTCTGCGCACCAGTTCGTCAGGAGGCTCTTACACTCGTACCTCTCGAAGCAGTTATGCATCCACCGCCGCTCAGGCCGTCCAGTATGTTGCATTCGAGATTCTTGTTGAGTTACGTTATACTGAGGCTCGGATGCAGAACCACCCAGGTTTTTGCTTCTACCCATCTTTGCATGATGATGGTCGTGTTCGCTTTCATTCCATTGATTCGGCATTTGATAGTGACACTAGCCACCTTTCTCGATATATCACTGCTAGTTATCTTTTGATTCATGAGTTGGCTCGAGTGCTGAATCATGCTCGTTCTGCTTTAGCCGCTGCTAGATCCTACCCTACTCCACCTTCTATGGGGTTGATACGTCTCCAACATATCTATAATTTTTTATTGTTCCATGCTATTATATTACCTGTCGGGGATATACCCCGCGATATGACCCGGCCGGAGTCATAAACCGGCCGGGACTTGGTAAACCGGCGGATGGTAAACCGGCAGATAGTTAAGACAGATGGCTAAGACAGACAGTAAACGGGCAGGTGTTGTTAAACCGGTAGACAATGTTAAACCGGCAGACAATGTTAAACCGGCAGACATTGTTAAACCGGCAGACGTTGATAATCCCAGGAAAGGAAGTCAAAATAGTTTAAGTTAAAGTCCGAGTTGGACTCCACATGTAACCCGCCCCTTCAACATATATAAGGAGGGGCAGGGCTCCTCGAAGGGGGAGAAGGAAGAAACAATCTCTAGGGCTAGACACAACTAAAGGAGAGCCGGTTTACGGCGACTCCCTCGTGATGATAATGAGATCTAGTCTCAAACAGCATGTAGGGTTTTTACCGGATGATGTTTCCCGGGGCCCGAAGCTGTCTAAACCCTTGTCTTGTGTTGCGTCTCTCGATTCCGCTCAACCCCTCTCAAGCTACCACATAGATGCGTTGGCCTCGCGACTAAGTCCTCTCACTAAGGACATCTGACGTGTTAATTCCACGACAGTTGGCGCCGACCGTGGGGCTCGCGCATGGTGGTGTTGAGTTCGTGGAGGGTTCTTATCTAGGGTTTGAGAAGTTTGCATCCAGATGAGGAAAATACCGGTTTCTTGGAAGGATCTGCATCAACTTCCGAGAGGATTGAATCATTGATGTGGCTACACTCGCGGAAGTTACGGTCAAGTACTAATAGTGGCACGGTTTACGAGATCTGATGGAGTTTGGAAAAGTACTAGATACTACTTCTAGTACATGAGCTCTAAACAGAAGCAAGTTTTGATTTATCAGACTCGCATGCATCACGTAAAGACTCAAGAAGCATCAAGGAAAGATACCAGCGAAACAATATGTTCGTCGCTCGAGATGGAAAAAGTTATGCGGCGAGACAAAATTCCATTCGGATCTGTTGTTGCCATTATGGCCAAGCGTCGACCGAAACCAACAAAAGTTCTACAACAGCTGATATATGCCGTGTGGTGGGCAGGAGTCAAGTCCCAAGTTAAATCCATAAAGCGACATGCTATAGCAGCGGTTATAGTTGATAGTTTTTGGATAGGTCAAATCAGCCACGACGTGGACTCTACTATCGCTGCTTGCACAGTGCCTGGCCTCCCGTCCACCCCATACCGGCTCCGCATCGACTCACCAAGCCGCGCGTGGTCTACCTCTAAACCACCATTGCAGGCTTACCTCGCTGATGTTCCTTCGAGCTGCCCCCGCTGACGCTTCGTGACATCACCTCGTCGCACCGCGCTGGGTCGCCACCGCCTCGTCGTTTTGCCTTCATGTCGTCGACCGCCAGGCCGCCGCCTCTGCTTTGGTCGGCCCCGAGATCCGAGTCGCCGGTCCGTCCCTTGCCAAGCGCGCCATTGAGCCACCCCGGATAACCCACTTCCGCCGTGGCCGCGGTCCGCTTCGCTCTACCCCCGGGCTGGCCTCACTGAGCCGTTGTTTCAAGTCGCCGGCCTACTCGCCCGCTGGCTACGCTCGAGCTGCTGCACCCCCGAGTCAACCGAGGACTGCCTCAACGCACCTGCGAGCCGCTGTCGGGCGCCGAGTTGCTATGGCCCTTGTTGCTAAGCCGCCATGTTGACGTGTGCTTCTCTTGCTGCTCCCGTATCGCGGCACGGCCTGAGATGGCGCTGCCAGTGTGGTCAGTGGCCGCGCTCCACACCGCATCATCCACCTTGCCAAATGCCAACAAGCATCACCGGATTCTGCTGTCTGAGTTGACAAAGTCTGAAGCAACCAAACCGAATCGACATCATCGAGAGAAAGACCAAAAACTAGTATGGATACCTCCAAGGAAAGTCACGGGCGCGGTTGATGGAAGTTTTTGAAAGGATGAGGTCGGAACTCAGTTTCCGTTTCTGTCTCTAAATCGCCGCCATACTCTACTTCGCTTGAGTCTCTGCTACGGATGAGTGGTCGTCACTGCCATCGCTAGATCGCCTCCGCAATGGTCAGCACGGTACCGTGAATCGCCCATTTTTACCACGGCATCAACCCGCCGTTTCCACATTGATTTCAACCCGGCGTACTACTTCAATGATTGCCATGGTTCGCCGCCATGGCCGGCGGGTCACCATCACAGACTTCGACCCGCTGATCCGAGCGCCTTCTCTGCCGATGAACCGCCCTTCCCATGTTGCGGGTCGCCGATCCCCTCTGAAATCGCCTTTGAATCGCCGCGGCAGTCAAATCATTCTTCCAAGTCGCCTGCTCTGTTCTAAGCAATTGAGCTACCGCAAAACTACCACCTCAGCGTGCTTTCACGTGCCTCTGTCAATATGCCAGTGCGCATCGCCTCTGGGCCGCGGCCTTGACTCGCCATGGTCGCTTGGGTTTAACCCACCTCTGCAACAGGCTGCGCCCCTCCGTCGGTGTGCCGCGAGCCGCCGAGTTCACTTCCAAGTCGCACAGCGGGTCACCGTCGTTAAGTTACTGAACCGCCTCCGGGTCAAGCCCCTGCGCCAAGACATCTTTTTCCTTGCCGGGTTGTGCCCCGCCTTGGTCTTGCTTCTCTGCAAAATCTCGACCGCCTCACGCCCGAGCCGCCGCTGCTGGAGCAGGTTGAGTCGCCGCCATGCTTGGCATTAATCCGGCATCATTGAGCCGCCTCACCTCTGAAGATCCGCCACACCGGCTGTACCTTAACCCGCCACTGCTGTCGCTGTTCTACCTCCATCTGTGAGCCGGCCTCCATTGGCGAGTCGCCGACCGCGGTCCCGCCGTGCCGGTGCCTCTCCAACCTGCTGCCGTAGCTGCAGACCCGTGCCTCTGGGTTTCTGTGACTATCCTCTGCGCCCTCAGCGGCCAGGTGCTTCTGCGCACGGTTTCTCCGCGGCCGTTTCTCCCTTCTCTGCAACCGGAATATCACCAAATCAGCGCCTTTGAGCTACCAAGGCTGAACCGCCGTCCAGTCGCCGCTGCGCCAAGACACCACCAAGAACCGTCGGCCTCTATTTCATCAATCAGCCTCGGCTGCACCAGAGTGCCGCTTCACTACCGTGTTGCCAAGTCACCGTTGCCATATTCACTGGTTGTGGCCGTGTTGCCATGGTTTCTACCCCAAACCGCCGAGACCTCCCGCCGTCGAGACCCGCCACGGCCTTCCCCTCCGCTGTCTCAAACCGCCGTGGCCACCGAGGTCTTCGCGTCTGCTCTGACTCCGAAAACGCGTGTGTATCAAACCGCCGCGCATGTGCGTACATACAGCACCAGGAGAACGCCCGTGGTCGATCCCATGGCCACGCCCCCCCTATCGCCGTTGTTGCTCCACCTCTAGCCTCCTATCCTTGGCTGCCAAGCCATCCTGCCTTCTGATCTCGTGCGCCTGACGCCACCTGAAGGAAATGGGAAAGTAGGGAGTGTTGGATAAGAAGAGATTGATTGGAGAGATTGTCTGGAAAAAAACGGGTTAAATACGACCCGGAGGGTCCGTCTGAGCCGGCCGATGCAGTGCTTTACGCCATCGCCTCTGTTTCGGTGAACGGATCATTCATCATCCAACGTCGTTTGCCATCTGCAAACATCAGGTGCTATCCATCTCAAATTTGTTTTATCAACTCATATTATTTCTATCAAAGGACAAATTACTTTGATTTGTATATTTTTATATACAGGACCATTATTCACTACAAATGTGGTTTATACCACGGATATGGAGCACGGATTGATAATATTTCCATCTTGGGATTATCTGGGACATATCACATGATGAATGGACGCACACAAGCTGCTGCTCTTGCGGTCCGGTTCACATCAGATTATGGGGATCGCGTCTACTCAATGGACGTGTGCAAATTGCCGCCCCCGAGACCTGGTCTACATCAACACGTTGGTCTGCATCTGTTTGCATGAGCTATTTATTTAATAAAAAGCCAGTGACTACTTGGGTACCCCAGTTTTATTCCAACAAATTGGAGGCAAATTATCATCAGCCACGGTCTGTGCTAGATGGTTCAATGAACATACGCAAAAATTGCTACCACTACAGTTCGGTTAAAACTTCAAACATTCAGTTGGAAGGAACCATTGGCCGAGTTGCTGACACGGCTCATACGGGATCATTTATAACCCGCCGCCGTCACCTCAACCTTTTGTGGATTTACATCGCGTTATTAACACCAAAGATATATACCTTCTGCTATGGTTAAGTATGGAGAATCTCAAGACAACTCCTTGAGTCATCTTAAGACTCGGGGGCTACAATGATATGATGCAGCAAGTCTTGCCAGTCTTAGCAAATTCAAGTGCCCCAGGATGTTGAAAGATAACCCGGTCCTAGAGGTTACTGTTATATTGATAATTTAAAGGCCGTCAGAAATGTTCCGGCTCACAATGATGCTTCCGGTTTATAGTCCGCTTCAAGGGAAATCTATCTCCTGCAAAAGCTCGGACGCTCTCAATAACCGGTTCAAAATCCCAGTTCAAGAAGAATTTATCTCTTGCAAAAAGTTAAAGGTTGCCAAAGAGGATCTGCTTCCCTGACGCGCGGTTCAAACATGGGTATCCCGCCTTATTGGCTTATCATATTATTGATTACATGGGGGCTTCAGCTAACAAAGCTTGGGAGCTTCACACACAAGGGGCCAAAGAGAGTCTTGTTGCTACGCACAGCTCAAACATAGGCACCCAATGAGCACAGCTCATCACGTCACTTGGGGGCTCCTTGTGTCAAATACCAAGGAGCTTGAATGGACCCTTGCAGCTGGGTATCGACCCACGGCTTGGAATCCTGGTATATTTACCTAAAACCCCGGGTTAACCTGCCTTCATCAAGTAAGACACTCCTATCCAGGTCATCCTGGCATGGCCCTCAGAACGTTTGACAGTTACTCTCATTGAGACCCTCCACTTGTCAAAGTTAAAACGGTGATTGGTTAGTTGGAGGTCCATGTTAAAAGGCTTTGTTAAATGGTTCAACTCACCGGCCTGGCAGCCCACAAAAAGCCTCGAATTTGGGCCTGGCAGCCCTCAAAAAGCCTCGACTACACGGTTTTATTTGCCTTTGTCAAGATTTTTCTCTTTTGATAAATTTTATGTTAAACCGGCGTCTCTCGACGCGGCATGACTATCAGTCATCAAATTAATCCGGTGTTCTTTAACCCGGCTCGACTTTCAACTACAAGTTGTCAGTGCATATAATCCGGTGTTTATTGACCTGGCCTGGCTTTGGAATATAAGTCGCCAGCGTATATTTGGATTGCGCCATTGGAATTTTGCGCTTATAAATCCTTGGGTATATTATTCAAATAGCCAACATGGCTGGATTTCTATTATGGTTATCAATAACCAATATTATGATTAAGGTTTTCAAAGTCGCTTTAGCGCAAGGGCTATCATATTATCAATGGATATGATTTTTATTCTACATTGAAGGAATAGTCCCGAGTTGCTGCAGGCTTAAAACCCGGCACTTGGGGGCTACATTATTTAAGTCAAGATTACATCAAATATACAAGTCTCATGTCGCTGCAAGCATGCACCATGACACTTGGGGGCTAATGCAAAGTCATTTTTTGCTCATCTTATTGAAGACCCGACTCATCACATTACAATGAGACGGCCCTTGGGGGCTGCCAATTGCTCCTGTCAACAATTCAAGGTACAAAAGCTTTTTATCCATTATATTGAAGGGTACATTGCTCAGTTGGTAAAGCACAAGGGTCTTAACTTTGTGGACGTGGATTCAAGCCCCATGATGGGGGTTATATCATCTGATGTTATTTTCATTGAAGTATATATCAAAGTCCCAGCTCAATATTATCTTATTGAGCCGGCCCTTGGGGGCTACACGTTGCTGTTCAAAGTTTACATGATTATATTTATGAAGTCCCTGCTCATTATTGCATAATGACCCGACCCTTGGGGGCTACACTAGTTAAAGTTTTTATGAGCATCAGGAAATTACAAGTCCCAGGTTGCTGCAAGCATGACAACCCGGCACTTGGGGGCTACATATGTGGAATACTCAATTCTGACTAGTGATTGAGATGAACAACCTGGATTTCTTCAAGATTGTGATATTTATATTGAAGCAAGTCTTAAGCTGTTGCTATGCTACCTTCTTAAGACTTGAGGGCTACAAGTGATAGTCATATAAGAGGTATATTTTCAAGCTGGATGTTAACTACAAGTATGACCCGGTGCTATCAATATTCATAAACCGGCAAGTTCTACATTCTTAAACCGGCTGAAGATCATATGAGTATTTCAAGGACCAATATTGTTTTTAAACATTGGGAGCTGAATCAAAGGAGTTATTCTTCACAATATATTTTCTATGACAAACCAATGTCAGCAAATTGATTATGAAGCTAGCCTATTAAACCGGATTTTCTAGAAGAAGGAAGTGACGAGGACTTAAGGATGATCAGGATCAGTTTAACATGGATAAATCCAAATTAAACTGGGGGCTAATGTCGGGGATATACCCCGCGGTATGACCCAGCCGGAGTCGTAAACCGGCCGGGACTTGGTAAACCGGCGGATGGTAAAGCGGCAGACAGTTAAGACAGATGGCTAAGACAGACGGTAAACCGGCAGGTGTTGTTAAACCGGCAGACAATGTTAAACCGGCAGACAATGTTAAACCGGCAGACAATGTTAAACCGGCAGACGTTGAGAAGCCCAGGAAAGGAAGTCAAAATAGTTTAAGTTAAAGTCCGAGTTGGACTCCACACGTAACCCGCCCCTTCAACATATATAAGGAGGGGCCGGGCTCCTCAAAGGGGGACAAGCAAGAAACAATCTGTAGGGCTAGACGCAACTAAAGGAGAGCCGGTTTACGGCGACTCCCTCATGATGATAATGAGATCTAACCTCAAACAGCATGTAGGGTTTTACCGGATGATGTTTCTCGGGGCCCGAAGCTGTCTAAACCCTTGTCTTGTGTTGCGTCTCTCGACTCCGCTCAACCCCTCTCAAGCTACCACATAGATGCGTTGGCCTCGCGACTAAATGCTCTCACTAAGGACATGTGATGTGTTAATTCCACGGCATTACCCATTTTGGATGTTTATGGGCTTTACTCTACACTTTTATATCATTTTTGGGACTAGCCTACTAACCGGAGGCCTAACCTGAATTGCTGTTTTTTTTTGCCTATTTTAGTGTTTTGTAGAAAAGTAATATCAAACGGAGTCCAAATGGGATGAAACCTTCGGGAGCGATCTTTTTGGAACAAATACAGACCAGGAGACTTGGAGTGGACATCAAGCAACAGCCGAGGCGGCCACGAGGGTGCCCGGCGCGCCCCCTGGGGGTGGGCGCGCCCCCCACTCTCGTGGGCCCCTCGAGCTCCACTGACGTACTTCTTTCGCCTATATATACTCATCTACCCTGAAACCATCGAAGAGCACCACGAAAAACTATTTCCACAGCCGCAACCTTCTGTATCCGTGAGATCCCATCTTGGAGCCTTCGCCTGCGCTCCACCGGAGGAGGAATCGACCATGAAGGGCCTCTACATCATCTCCAAGGCCTCTCCGATGAGATGTGAGTAGTTTACCATGGACCTTCGGGTCCATAGTTATTATCTAGATGGCTTCTTCTCTCTCTTTGAATCTCAATACAAAGTTCTCCTCGATCTTCTTGGAGATCTTTTAGATGTAACTCTTTTTGCAGTGTGTTTGTCGAGATCCGATGAATTTTGGGTTTATGATGAAGTTTATCTATGAGAAATAATTGAATCTTCTTTGAATTCTTTTATGTGTGATTGGTTATCTTTGCAAGTCTCTTAGAATTATCAGTTTGGTTTGGCCTACTAGATTGATCTTTCTTGCAATGGGAGAAGTGCTTAGCTTTGGGTTCGATCTTGCGGTGTCCTTTCCCAGTGACAGCAGGGGCAGCAAGGCACGTATTGTATTGTTGCCATCAAGGATAAAAAGATGGGGTTTATATAATATTGCTTGAGTTTATCCCTCTACATCATGTCATCTTTCTTAATGTGTTACTCTGTTCTTCATGAACTTAATACTCTAGATGCAGGCAGGAGTCGGTCGATGTGTGTAGTAATAGTAGTAGATGCAGGCAGGAGTCGGTCTACATGTCACGGACGTGATGCCTATATACATGATCATGCCTAGATACTCTCACAACTATGCGCTTTTCTATCAATTGCTCGACAGTAATTTGTTCACCCACTTCAATACTTATGCTATCTTGAGAGAAGCCACTAGTGAAACCTATGGCCCCCGGGTCTATCTTTTATCATATAAGTTTTCCATCTATATTTATTTGCATCTTTTATTTTCCAATCTATATCATAAAATACCAAAAATATTTATCTTATCTTATTATCCCTATCAGATCTCACTTTTGCAAGTTACCGTGAAGGGATTGACAACCCCTTTATTGTGTTGGTTGCGAGGTTCTTCTTTGTTTGTGTAGGTGTGCGTGGGACTTTTGAGGAGCCTCCTACTGGATTGATACCTAATTTCTCAAAAACTGAGGGAAATACGTATGCTACTTTGCTGCATCACCCATTCCTATTCAAGGGAAAACCAACGCAGTGCTCAAGAGGTAGCAAGAAGGATTTCTGGCACCGTTGCCGGGGAGGTCTTCTGGTTGAATCATGATGATGTCAGTGAGGCTGACAGTGGTGGTATCAGTTTTGATCCGTGAGTGATCACTGTTTGGGTACAAGGTAACCCGTTGAACCGAGTATGGTTCTGGTTGTGATCCGTCATGGTCGCTGTTTGGTTGCGAGGCAACTTGTTGGTAAGAGAGAGTCCAAGTGACTCAGTGCACAAGTTTGGTTTCACTACATGAGTAGAATGTTGTTGTTTACATTTAACTTGATTGAATGTCATGATATTGTCTGTCATTATGGTTATGTTTGCTGTGAGCTTCCATGTACTAACCTGGCGTGTTATGCCAGATTTTAGGAAAGTCTAACTGGATCGGAGTGTTGCCGTGTCTAGATCGTATCCACACTGGTGTGCCTGTGCTATGGAGTCCCGATATGTCGTTATTCCGCTGCCGTGTAGATGTCGTGCTCGAGGCCCCTTTATGTTCACTAAATAATGTTCATATTATTCGGCTGCACCGAGTATGCCGCTTGGCCTCGCTACTTGATGTAATGTCACACTATGCTTCTGCTAGTTTCAATAAAGCGGTGATTTCTGTACCAAGATGTTGTGTGTTGCCAGAAGACATGATCTCTGGGTTGGCAATACAAGGTAAACCGGTTGCTCTGAGCTGGGGTGGCACAATTGGAAACCAAACACTACTGGAATCAGAAGATTTGCCATCTGCCCCCTCTTTGTTGTCTGCTAGCAGACGGCAAAGAATGGCTTTGCCATCAGCCACCAGAAAGCAAACGACAAAGAGGCAGCGGACGACAAAGGAAGGCTTTGCCATCAGCCAACATTTTGTCGTCTGCTAGCTAACGACAGAGCTTCTTTGTTATCCGCTAGCTGACGGCAAAGAGGGTGTTTGGCCCACTGGCTGTTAAGCCCTAACAGGCCCCTCTTTTCCGTCCGCCAGCAGACGGCAAAGCGTCAGTTGCCCTCAGCTAGCAGACGGCAAAGGCGACATGCACGGCAAAGCTTCGGAATAAGTTAACGGCCCGCACCCCCGCCGTCGCGCTCTCTCTGTATCCTCTCCTCTTCTCTCTGCCCGATGAGCACCCCCGCCGCTCCGTCGCCCACCTCCCCGCCGCCCCACCGGCCCACCACCT
>NC_041381.1:261586979-261619513 GCF_002162155.2 Triticum dicoccoides | reverse complement strand
CCCCGACCCCCGAGGGTTGCCGAGGGGCACCCCGACCCCAACACAACACCCCGACACGACACCACCGACACCCCGAACACCGAGACGACACCCCGAGATCCCGACACGACACCCTCGATACCGACACCCTGATATTAATTAGTTTATGTTATTAGTAATTCAATTTTTTATTATGTTCATGATGATGATACACACTTTTTTTATTACGTTTATGTTGTACTAATTTCGTTTACTCTTTGTCATTGTAGGTGTTGACAGATGGTGGGCTCGGGTAGAGAGCGCTTCGAGCATCCTTCGTCGGCGCTTGGGAGGGGTGTTGTTATTGCACCCCAGAACCTCTGGAGAGTGCTTGTAGACAGTATGTAGACACCCCCAGCACCTTCGGCGGGCGCTTCTTGTTTGGCCGAGGGGTGCACGTAGAGGTGGACAGGGCGCTGGGATAGGTAGGAAGATTGTTCTGCCTTCCTCGCCACCACCCCCCGCTGAGTCTTCGGACCACCGGAGTGCTCCGTCTTAGGTGGACACGTCTGACCTGGACCTATGTCGGGCTCTGGTCGACGAGCCTCTGGTTGCCGAGCCTCGGGTCGACGAGCCTTTGGTCGTAGAGCCTCGGGTCCCGGTGTCTTCCTTCCAGGAGACTCGGGTCCCAGAGTCTTTGTCACACGTGACTCCGGAGACTAGCGACCATGCTGATGGTGTCGAGGAGACCTTATCTGAGGATAGATAGAGCAAGGGCGAGCTGGTTGAGGAGGGCAAGAAGGTCTACCAATGTGGTGGTACTAAGCTACTGTCCGTGCCAGTGACCCGCGACCAGAGGTGGTTGATTCAGCCTAACAATTCAGCCTAACAGGGAGAAGTAAGTGCATTTCCTCTTTTTAACCTTTTTCCCTCATGTTTGTTCAAATTAATATCTAATGTGTTGGCCTTGTCATACTGCAGGGGTTGGATACATGCAGATGGTGTCTGCATGCCCAACCAGGTCCTTGGTACTCTAGTCTGGCACCACTCCCGGGGTGGGTCATGTTGCCCGGTGAGGGTGAGCTTCCATAGCTAGCACTGACCTGGGAGCTGTACAAGGCTGCCTCGGCCCCACTGGGGGAGATGGTTGATGGTGTTGTGTGCGACATGGTGGCCGACATTGTGAGATGGCGGTTTTGACTAATTTCTCATAGTGATTGTAATAATGATCAGTGTTGTCTTGTTTGATTGTAGTCCTTCTATAGGTGTCTTGCGGAACACGAGGCGGACGCGGCTATGGTTCTCAAAGCTGAGTGCAAGCGCCTACTTCGGTACACGCAGCACAAGGCTCAGGTGCAGGCTGTCCGGGACTACTACGCCTCGACTAACATCAGGAGGCAGAAGAAGAAGTGTTGTGTCAAGTATCTGAGTAAGGACAAGTACATGAAGGTAATTACCTATTCTTAAGGCCTTGTACTAGTTTCCTTGATTTGATTCATAGGCGTAGCGCTGAAATTTTTCTTTGTCTAACTTAGGTGCCCCGAGTGGTGTCTGGATAAGATGGACTATTGGGACAGGTTGGTTGATGAGTGGTGCTGTCCACAATGGCTAGCCGTCCACAACAAGGCCAGGGACAAGCATGCCTAGATGCAAGGTGTGCCGCACCATCAAGGGAGCTCCAACCTATTTGAGTATGGGGATCACTGGGTATGTGGTTCGACCCCTTAACGATTCATGCAATTTCATTCTTCATGCTATCTTTAATTACTAATTTACCTTGTTCCTCTCTTTCAGGCGCGACACAACAAGAAGGAGGTGCCGCCGCTGAACGACCTCTATACCATGGCCCATAGTGCCCCGTACAAGAAGGCCAAGGCATTCTCGGAGCATCACCTCGATCATCCAGAGAGCTTCACCAACATCTCCTCCCACGACAAGCTTGTGAGGTACAGAGACTGGAGGAAGAATATGAAAGGTGAGGACCTCAACCCAAGCCAGAGTTCTTTTGATCCTGAGCTCGTGATGCTATCTGGTCAGGGGAGGAAACATGGCTCATTAGCTATTGGGGATGGACTGATACGTTCTCCTAGAAGTCTCCCGGAGATCAAGAAGCGCCAGACGAAGTCTCTTCACAAGATGAGGCCTCGACCACGGCCAATGGAGCTCGCTATCGAGGCTAGGGCCCCGGAGCTTGTGGCGGAGGCAACTAGGCAGGCGGCGGAGAGGGTGAGGGAGATGGAGGAGAGGACATCTAATCTGTTGGAGGCGGAGAGGAACCGGAACGATGCGGGTCATCGGGCCCTATACAAGATCCTCGTGGTAAGTTTCTCCCGCATACTAGCCAAATCATGCATGTAATGTTTATTTCATTACTAACTAATATGAATGACTTGTGAAAACAAAATGTGCAGCCCGTGTGCTAGAAAACCGGCCAGACCCCTCCGCCGATGCCCCAGATTGCTATAGTGGACACGGTGAGTTTCATTTTAATGGTCATTAGTTACTAGTATTCAAGTTTCAGTTGCATCATGCTAACTAAACATTACAAATGATCTTTCGTGCAGCACGCCTCCCATAAAGGATCGACCGATCATTCTCCATCTCGCGGTGGCGCAACCCTGACCGTTCCTTCACCTCCCAGATTATCGTAAGTTTTCCCAAGTGTTTTTCTTAAGAAATCCTTTGTCAGCTAGAAAATGGCATAACTACCTAGGATAGCTCAACAATGATCTATAGCTAGCTTAGCTAGTTCATTTATGACATAATTAGCTCACTTAGGTAAAAAATGGCAAAACAACCTAGGATAGCTCAATAATGATCTATAATTAGCTTAGCTACTTCATTTATGACATAATTAGCGCACTTAGGTAAAAAATGGCATAATAACCTTGGTTTAGCTCCAAACTATCATATAATTAGTTTATTTTCCTCCAAAATGACAAAATAACCTTACCTAGCTCCAAAATGACCGATTTTAACTAGGATAGCTCTAAAATGACCTACACTCACCATTTTGTCCTACAGAATGAATAAATATGCTTAGTTAGCTCAAAAATGGCATAACTACCTAGGTTAGCTCCAAAATGACCTATTTACCTAGCTTATCTCTAAAATGACCTACACACTTAGCATTTTTACCTAGCTTAGCTAAAAAGGGCATTTTTACCTACCTTAGTTATAAAAAGAAGTAAAAAAGAAGAAAATGGCTTCTTCTTCTTCTTCTTCTTCTTCTTCTCCTTCTTCTTCTTCTTCTTCTTCTCCTTCTTCTTCTCCTTCTTGTTCTTTTTCTTCTTCTTCTTCTTATTCTTCTTCTTCTTCTTCTTCTTATTGTTTTTCTTCTTCTTCTTCTTCTTCTTCTTCTTCTTCTTCTTCTTCTAGCTAGTCTTCTTCTTCTTCTAACTTTCATCTTTCCTAATTTCCAGATTTGCTTGAGATGAGGAAGCTAGCATTGATGGATACGTGTTGCAAACTTTTACTTGTTCTTGTGCTTCCTTTTTATTTATGGATACTTGTTGCAAACTTGTTGGATATGTTGTTGCAAATTTGTATGGAAATGTTGTTGGAAATATGTATATGTTCATGTTGTTGGAAACTTGTATGTGTGTGTGTGTGTGTATGAAATTCTGTAAAGAATGAATTTAGGAAAAAACAGGAAAAACAGGGGCGATATAGCCACTTTGCCGTCTGCTAGTAGACGGCAAAGCTTCCATCTGGAAGCTACCTGTGCAACCTGGGGTGTAGGGAGCTGGCCTATTTGGAAAATTTGTCGTCACCCAGCAGACGACAAAGGCCTTTGCATCTTTGCTGTCTGCTGGCTGACGGCAAAGACCGCCATTAACCATGATACGTCTCCAACGTATCTATAATTTATGAAGCATTCATGCTATTATATTATCTGTTTTGGATGTTTACGGGCTTTATTATACACTTTTATATTATTTCTGGGACTAACCTATTAACCGGAGGCCCAGCCCATATTGTTGTTTTCTTGCCTATTTCAGTGTTTCGAAGAAAAGGAATATCAAACGGAGTCCAAACAGAATGAAACCTTCAGGAAAGTTATTTTTGGAATGGAAGCAATCCAGGGGACTTGGAGTGCATGTTAGGGAAGCTTCCAGGTGGCCACGAGGCAGGGAGGCGCGCCCTCCCCCCTTGGGCGCGCCCCCACCCTCGTGGGCCCCTCGTGGCTCCCCTGACCGACTTCTTTCGCCTATATATCTCCATATACCCTAAAAACACCGGGGAGAACAAATAGATCGGTAGTTCCACCGCCGCAAGCCTCTATAGCCACCAAAAACCTCTCAGGAGCCCGTTCCGGCACGCTGCCGGAGGGGGGATCCCTCACCGGTGCCCATCTTCATCATCCCGACGCTCTCCATGACGAGGAGGGAGTAGTTCACCCTCGGTGCTGAGGGTATGTACCAGTAGCTATGTGTTTGATCTCTCTCTCTCATGTTCTCGATGTGATACGATCTTGATGTATCGCGAGCTTTGCTATTATAGTTGGATCTTATGATGTTTCTCCCCCTCTACTCTCCTGTCATGAATTGAGTTTTCCTCTTGAAGTTATCTTATCGGATTGAGTCTTTAAGGATTTGAGAACACTTGATGTATGTCTTGTCGTGCTTATCTGTGGTGACAATGGGATATTAACGTGATCTACTTGATGTATGTTTTGGTGATCGACTTGCGGGTTCAATGAACATATGCATAGGGGTTGGCACACGTTTTCGTCTTGACTCTCCGGTAGAAACTTTTGGGCACCCTTTGAAGTACTTTGTGTTGGTGGAATAGATGAATATGAGATTGTGTGATGCATATCGTATAATCATACCCATGGATACTTGAGGTGACATTGGAGTATCTGGGTGACATTAGGGTTTTGGTTGATTTGTGTTTTAAGGTGTTATTCTAGTTAGAACTCTATGATAGATCGAACGGAAAGAATAGCTTCATGTTATTTTACTATGGACTCTTGAATAGATCGATCATAAAGGATAACTTTGAGGTGGTTTCGTACCCTACAATAATCTCTCCGTTTGTTCTCCGCTATTAGTGACTTTGGAGTGACTCTTTGTTGCATGTTGCGGGATAGTTATATGATCCAGTTATGTTATTATTGTTGAGAGAACTTGCACTAGTGAAAGTATGAACCCTAGACCTTGTTTCCTAGCATTTCAATACCATTTGTGCTCTCACTTTTATCATTAGTTACCTTGCTGTTTTTATATTTTCAGATAACGAAAACCTATATCTACCATCCATATTGCACTTGTATCACCATCTCTTCGCCGAACTAGTGCACCTACACAATTTACCATTGTATTGGGTGTGTTGGGGAGACAAGAGACTTTTAGTTATTTGGTTGCAGGGTTGTTTGAGAGAGACCATCTTCATCCTACGCCTCCCACAGATTGATAAAGCTTAGGACATCCACTTGAGGGAAATTTGCTACTGTCCTACAAACCTCTGCACTTGGAGGCCCAACAACGTCTACAAGAATAAGGTTGTGTAGTAGACATCAAGCTCTTTTCTGGCGCCGTTGCCAGGGAGGTGACTGCTTGAAGGTATATCTTTAGATCTTGCAATCGAATCTTTTTGTTTCTTGTTTTATCACTAGTTTAGTTTATAAAAGAAAATTTCAGAAAAAATGGAATTGAGTTTGTCTCATACGCTTCATCTTTTTAATATCTTTCGTAAGCATGATGAAAAGGAAAATTCTGCTCAAGTGCTAGAAGAAGAAGTCTATAAAATGTTTGGCACTAAATCTTTGAATGATGAGCATGATTGCAATGTTGTTAGTATGAACTCCTTGAATATCCATAGTACTAATGATGATTGCACTCGTCATGATGAAAATATCTCTTATAAGCATGTCGATTTTTGCGGAGTGTATTGGGTTTGCAAGTGCACACCAAATAGGGAAGATAGATATTGCAAGAGGCATAAGCATTTAGAAACTAAATTGTTGCAAGAAAGTCTTGATGTTTGTGCTGAAAAAATCAATATTTTTCGCTATCCTTGTGAACTTTGCAATGAACATGGTCATTTAAATCTCCAATGAAAGTTGTTTCATGATTGAATCGTGTCCAAAAATTGTGATAACTTGATTACCCTTGAGCATCATAGAGAGCTTAGTATTCTTTTGGCGTATGAAGAAATGAAACGTGTAACTAAGGGTATTCCAAAATTTAATCTTGATAGATTTCTTGATTTTGATCTAGAGAAGATTTATATGTATTGTGCGGTGAATTGCATTGAAAATACTTATATTGCCAATTACCTAACGAAAAGAAAGCAAATAGAAGATGAAGAGAATACTAATGAAAGGGGAGAGACTTCCCAATATCCTCCTATTATTTCTTATGATGAATCAGGTAACGAGGAGGAGCTTTCTATTCAACCAATCTCATCAATAAAGAGCTCAGAGAAGAAGGTTGAATCCACACATAATGTGAAGAAGAAAAAGAAAATACGGAGAAGCAAAGGTAGAAAGGTATCTCCCTCAAATGATGTTGCTCCTACTACTCATTGTGATGATGATAATTGCTATATTATTCGTGCTATCCATACTATTAATGATGAGAGTGATTATGCCTATGATATGAAAAGGCCCAAGCTTGGGCAAGCTATGTTTGATGAGGATGACATATTTGAGAATATATTTGCTGAAATTAATGTTTGTCCCAAGCTTGGGGATGCTATGTTTAATGAAGATGATATTTTTAGCCTCCCAAGTTTTGATATGCAAAGTTGTTATGATGATAGAATGCCTCTTACCTATGATGATTATATTGATGAAAGTGGGTTTGGAAGAGTGTCAACTTTAGGAAGTACTGATCCCACTATTTTGGAGGATGTTGAATCTTATTATGATGAATATGAAAGTAAATTTGGAGAGGTCATGACTTTATTTACTGATGATTCCACTATTTTGGAAGAGGTTTCAATTGATTATGATGAGAACAAAGTTGCTACTTATGATGATTATTGTGATTAAACTTATGCTATAAAAAGTAGTGATGATTATATTTATAAAACTTGTCATGATTATGATTACCCTTTTTCTGAACATTACTCTTTTAATGTGGAAACAATTTCTAGTATTCAAGTCTCTTATGATACTCCCACTATTCCGAATGAGAGGAATTTTGTTTATGTGGAGAGTAGAAAATTCTCTATGAATGTAGATCATGAAAAGAATGCTTTAGGTGCTGGTTATATTGTTGAATTCATTCATGATTCTACTGAAAATTATTATGAGGGAGGAACATAAGCTTGTAGGAATTACAATAATATCAAGTTTCCCCTCTATGTGCTTGAAATCTTGAAGCTATGCTTGTTTTACCTTCCTATGCTAGTTGATTATTGTTCCCATAAGCTGTTTGCTCACAAAATCCCTATGCATAGGAAGTGGGTTAGACTTAAATGTGCTAGTCATATTTTTCATGATGCTCTCTTTATGTTCCAATTCTTATCTTTTATGTGAGCATCATTGAAATCATCATGCCTAGCTAGAAAGGCATTAAAGAAAAGCACTTGCTGGGAGACAACCCAATATTTAACTTTACTGTTTTTGTGTGTCCACATGATTATGCTACTATAGTAATCATGTTTTATAGGTTTTGTTTCAATAAAGTGCCAAGTAAGACCTTTAGGATAACTTACAGTGATAGTTGTGTTGATCCTGCTGATAATCAGAAACTTTTGCACCCAGTAAATTAGTTTGCATACTTCACAGAAACGTGTTTTTGATCTGACTCTTTTTGCTATGGGTTGGTACATAAATTTCTCAGGTCTTCCTAATTTGGTAGGATTTTTGGAATTAAAGAAGTATTCGAATGGTACAGGTTAAAACAGACTGTTCTGTTTTTTACAGATTCTGTTTTCTATGTGTTGTTTGCTTATTTTGATGAATATATGAGTAGTATAGGAGGTTATGAACCATAGAGAAGTTGGAATATAGTAGATATTACACCAATATGAATTTAGAATGAGTACACAACAGTACCTAAGTGGTGGTTTTATTTTCTTATACCAACGGAGCTTACGAGTTTTCTGTTGAGTTTTGTGTTGTGAAGTTTTAAAGTTTTTGGTAAAGATTCGATGGACTATGGAATAAGGAGTGGCAAGAGCCTAAGCTTGGGGATTCCCAAGGCACCCCAAGGTAATATTCAAGGACAACCAAAAGCCTAAGCTTGGGGATGCCCCGTATGGCATCCCCTCTTTCGTCTTCGTTCATCGGTAACTTTACTTGGAGCTATATTATTATTCACCACATGATATGTGTTTTGCTTGGAGCGTCATGTAATTTTATTTTGCTTTGCTTGCTATTTGAATTAAATACCAAGATCTAAAATCCTTAAATGAGAGATATTCTCCACATAGCTACATAATTATTTAACTACTCATTGATCTTCACTTATATATTTTTGGAGTAGTTTGTGATTTACTCGTGTGCTTCACTTATATCCTATGAGTAAATGGTTGAATGAGTTGAATGTCATGAATCTGAAATTATATATGTTTCATATGCTTACCCCATTGGGAGTAATGACTTCACATCTAAGAAGTAGAGGTGGTAAATTTATTGAAGGTTAGCAAACATTGTATTGGTCACTTGAACAATTCATGAAAGAATATTGAAGGAAGAGAGATTTCACATATAAATATACTATCTTAAACATTGTAGCGACCCGACCTCAAACGGTCAAGTTTCTGTGCCCCAGTGTCATCCCTGGATCAGTAATGCTGACATGCACAGTACTTGAAGGATTTATAACAGAGTAGCAATCACACACTTATTACATCGAATGTCTCAAAAGAGAGCTTATTACAATAATATGGCTTAAGGCCATCTAATGCGATAACAGCGGAAGGCTTGGAAGATAAAGTGAGTCCATCAACTCCAACGGCATAGCTGAGCTGCACGACAAAGACCTAACGAACCTTACTCCTCGTCTGAAAAGTCTGCAACATAATACGTTGCAGCCCGAAAACGGGTCAGCACATGGAATATGCTGGCAATATAATAGAGTAAAGTAAGAACCGAATAATGCTATCACTACATGAGTATATGGCTGGTGGAAAGCTCTATGGTTATAGTTTTGCAAAAAGCAAAAATTTTCCCTACAACAAAGGAATAAATATTAATTTAACTATCATGGTGGTTGAAACATTGAGAAGGTATAACCCCAACTCAATCCCAAATTAAAGTAATTAACAACCCAACAATATTAATTAGGAGTGATGAGATACATGTGATAACTCAAGTACTAGATAGTCAAATTGTCCATAACCGGGGACACGGCTAACCATGATTAGTTTGTACACTCTGCAGAGGTTTGCGCACTTTTCCCCACAAGACTCGATCGCTTCCGTTGGATTTCTCGCACTGCATGGTGTTTGAGAAACAGATGACCGAGACACAGTCTTTCAGAAACATTAACTCTCTACTCCGGGTAGACCATACCAAACCTACAAAACCCCCTACCTGCTTATCTACCTCTTCAAGAGGTTCACGTAACTTACTCGGCTATGCTAGAGCCCATAATAGCTTGTGGCTGCACATGGAAGTTTCTAGCATGAATAATCTCAGTTCCCTTTGAGCCTGGGTGGCGGTCCATAGGAAGATCACACGGATACCCCGGGATTTCCAAAAAATAAAATAGACAACACTGGGTTCCCCAGGTGCCTCAATCCACCCAGATGTGTATTAAAGTTGCCACCTTAAGTAAATCATTAATTAACAATCTCACAACTGTCATGGATACACTCAAACCCAATCCACGTCTACGAGCATAGCATGGCAATATAAGCAACGCGTAGAAGTAACTCCCAAGGTTTGATAATAAACAGGGAAATAGGTTCTACCTCAGCAACTATTCCCAACCCACAAGTTAAAGACATCCTAATCATGCAATGTTTGAGGATTGAATAATGCAATGAAAACTGGGTATGGAAAGAGTATGATCAATGTGTTACTTGCCTTGCTGACGATCCATGAATCCTAGAGACTCATAGTAACACGCTTCGCACTCCGGGAATTCTATCGCAAACAAACAATAACATACATAAGCAACTAGCAAAGATGCACAAGCAAAACTCCAAGTAAAAGAGATTGACCAGAAAGTTCAACTTAAGAACTCAAGTTTGCGAAAAGAATCAAATCAAACGGAGCAACGAAACTCAAACAGCGAAAGAAACAAGATCCGTTTACTAATCTGGACCAAGGTCAAATTTTACAGTATCAAAACTTTGTTTAAGTTGGTTAAACAGAAAGAGGGTCTCGAGACGAAACTCTAGGCGTTTGAATCACCTGATTCCGACTAACGAGCGCGAAGAAAAACAAAATCTAAGATCGGATCAGAAGTCGTGTGTGAAAAATAATCGCAGATAAATCCGATAAAAGAAAACTAACGAACAGGCTAACGAATGACCGTTTGTTATCTGTAACTAACGGAAGAAAATCCGTTCGTTAAACGAACGTACGGACGAAAGTCCACTAATTAAACAACCGAGAAAACCGGTGAACCAAATCTAAAAAAACGATATAGGGTTTCTAAAGAAAAACCGAACAGTTTTTTAAAAAAACCGGCGGCGACGGATCGGCGAGGTGGCTGCGGCGAGGTGGGGTTGGGCGGCGGGCGGTGGCTCGGCGGCGGCGCGGCAAGCGGCGGCGGTGGCGCTCGGCTGCGGCTCGGGGTGGCGGGGCTGGCGGTGGTGGCGGTTTGAGGGCGGGGTGGCGGCGTATATAAAGGGGGCGGGGCGGTGACTTGGAGGAGGGGGCAAGGCGCGGCGGAGGTGGAGTCCGGCTCGGACTCCGGTCCGAGCGGTGGCGGGGCTGGCGCGCGCGCGGGGAAGGCGGCGGCGGCTGGGACTGGCCTGCTCGGCTGGGCCTTAGGCCCAGTTGGGCGCGGGGAAGTTTTTTTTTAAATAATTTCGCCGAGAGAAAATAAATCCTATAAAATAAAATAAAAACCTAAAAATGCCAAAACAAAATTTCACCATCTAAATAAAATAGTTAGAACGATATGAACATTTTCTTGGCCCTAAAATGCAATTTTAAAAATGTGCACATTTTTTTCTAACGCAAAAAAATCAAAATAAACTCAAATAAAATCCAACAAATGATTTTAACATTTTTCCTCCAATATTTCAATTGTTTTGGAGAAGTCATATTATCTTCTCTCATATATTTTTATAAGAAATATTTTTCGGAGAGAAAAATAATTAAAATCAAAATCCTCGTTTCATTATTTGATAGGAAAATCAAATATGAAAATCGGGGAATCCCCAACTCTCTCCGAGGGTCCTTGAGTTGCTTAGGATTTCGAGGATCGCGGAGCGGAAATGCCATAAAATATGATATGCATGGATGATCTATGTATAACATTCCAAATTGAAAATTTGGGATGTTACAGACCTACCACCCTTAAGATGAATCTCACCCTCGAGATTCGGGTTGGTCAGAAAATAGGTGCGGGTGGTCCTTGCGAAGATCATCCTCTCGTTCCCAGGTAGCTTCATCCTCGGTATGGTGGCCCCACTGAACTTTGCAAAATTTGATAACCTTGCTGCGAGTGACCCAGCTGGCAAACTCAAGAATCTTGACTGGTTTCTCCTCATACGTCAAATCACTGTCCAGCTGAATTGCCTCTAAGGGTACTGTATCTCTTAACGGTATATCGGCCATCTCGGCATGACACTTCTTCAGCTGTGAGACATGGAACACATCGTGAACTCCTGACAGTCCTTCAGGTAATTCCAGCTTGTAGGCAACTTCTCCCATCCTTTCCAAAACACGATATGGTCCTACAAACCTCGGGGCTAATTTTCCTTTAACTCCGAAATGTTTCACTCCTCGCAAGGGTGATACTCGCAGATATGCTCTTTCTCCAATTTCATAAGTTACCTCCTTGCGTTTTGAGTCTGCATAACTTTTGTGCCTGGACTGAGCTATCTTCAGTTTATCCTGAGTCAACTTAACCTTCTCCTCACACTCTTTGATCAAGTCTGGGCCAAACAGCTGTCGGTCTCCTACCTCATCCCACATCAACGGTGTTCTGCATCTGCGTCCATACAGAGCTTCAAACGGTGCCATCTTCAAACTGGCTTGGTAGCTATTGTTGTATGAGAATTCTAAGTAGGGCAAATTGTCATCCCAACTAGATCCATAGTCTAGCGCACAGGCTCTCAACATATCTTCCAGTATCTGGTTGACTCTCTCAGTCTGTCCATCTGTCTGCGGGTGGAATGTTGTACTAAACTCCAATCTTCTACCCAAAGTTTGGTGTAACTGATGCCAAAACTTTGAAGTAAACTGCGTCCCTCTATCTGATACGATGATCCTCGGAACTCCATGCAAACATACGATCCTGGACATATATATCTTGGCCAACTTTGCACTTGTATAAGTGGTTTTCATCGGAATAAAATGAGCCACTTTGGTCAAGCGGTCCACTACTACCCATATTGAGTCATATCCTGCCTTGGTCCTGGGTAGTCCAGTGATAAAGTCCATGCCAAGTTTATCCCACTTCCATTCGGGTATCGGCATAGGCTGTAACAGTCCTGTTGGCTTCTGATGCTCTGCCTTCACCCTTTGACATACGTCACATACGGCTACATACTCAGCGATATCCTTCTTCATCCCAGTCCACCAGAAACGTTCCTTTAAATCCAAGTACATCTTGGTGTTTCCGGGGTGTATCGAGTATGGTGAGTCATGAGCCTCCTGAAGTATTAACTTCCTGATCTCTAGGTTATTGGGCACATAAACTCAGTTCTCAAACCATAAGTTATCGTGCTCATCCTCGCAAAAACCTTTGGCCTTTCCTTCGCTCATCTTCTCCTCTATTTCGGCAATCTCTTTGTCCTCCTTCTGAGCTTCTCGAATTTTGTTTAGCAAGGTCGACTGAACCTCCATTGTTGCAACGAAACCTCGTGGAACAATCTCTAACCAAAGTTCCATGATATCCTCAGCTAGCTCCCTTGGCAATCCCTTACTTTCAAGTATGTTGGCATAACTCTTCCGGCTTAAAGCGTCTGCTACAACATTGGCCTTCCTTGGATGAGAGTGTAACTTCATATCATAATCCTTTATAAGTTCCAACCGTTTCCTCTGTCTAAGGTTCAGCTCCTTTTGGGTGCAGATATATTTCAAACTCTTATGATCCGTGTACACATCACAACGGTTCCCATTAAGGTAATGTCTCCAAGTCTTTAATGCATGCACTACGGCTGCTAACTCCAAATCATGGGTGGCATAGTTCAACTCGTGGGGCTTCAGTAGTCGTGAGGCATACGAAACAACTTTTCCATCCTGCATAAGCACACATCCCAGTCCCAAGCATGAGGCGTCGCAATACACTTGAAACTCCTTATGTATATCTGGCAACGTTAGTACTGGGGCTGTAGTCAAACGTTTCTTCAACTCCTGGAAACTTGCCTCACAATCTTATCTCCAATTAAACTTAGTATCTTTCTTCAATAGTTTAGTCATTGGCTTTTCCAGCTTGGAAAAATTCTCAATGAATCTCCGATAATATCCCTTGAGTCCAAGGAAAATGCGGATCTCGCCAACTGAAGTGGGTGCCAACCATTCAGTGACCGACTGAACCTTGTTGCGGTCCACTGCTATACCTTCTCCGGATATAACATGCCCAAGGAATTCAACCTCCTTCAACCAAAATTCGCACTTGCTGAACTTGGTGTATAACTGGTGTTCCCTGAGTTTCTTGAGAACTAATCGCAAATGCTCCTTGTGCTCCTCTTCATTCTTCGAGTATACCATAATATCATCTATAAATACCACAACGAATTTGTCCAAATACTCCATGAACACTTTGTTCATCATACTCATGAAATAGGCAGGGGCGTTTGTCAGTCCAAACGACATGACCGTATACTCGTATAATCCACACCGGGTGGTGAACGCTGTCTTAGGTATATCCTTCTCTCGGATCTTCAACTGATGGTATCCTGATCGTAGATCGATCTTTGAAAACACCTTAGCTCCTTGCAGTTGATCAAACAGATCATTGATCATTGGTAGTGGATACTTGTTCTTAATTGTTACTTCATTCAAGGCTCGGTAATCAACAACCATCCTCAGGGATTTATCCTTCTTCTCGACCAAGAGTACTAGAGCTCCCCAAGGTGATGAACTCCTTCGAATGTAACCTTTCTCCAACAACTCCTTAATCTGCTTCTTGATTTCCTCCAGATCATTTGTGGGCATCTGATAGGGTCTCTTGGATATTGGCCCTGTACCTGGCAATAGCTCTATCAAAAACTCAATGTCGCGATCCGGTGGCATGCCTGGTAACTCTTCTGGAAAAACATCCGGGTAATCCTTTACTATAGGCACTTCCTCCTGCACAACTCCTGTGAGGGCATTCACTAGGGTCCTCCTAGGAACATGCCTAGATACATACCTAATCCTTTTCCCCTCCGGGGTGGTGAGATAAATAGCCAATACTTCCTCCATACTTTGACATCTAGTCCATACCTAATATCCCATCCAATCCTTGTGACTCCAAGATAATTAGGTCAGACGGAAAAACATGTGTCCCAATGGTTAGGGGTATCTGGTTGCACCATCATCTAGCCATATACTCTGCTCCAGGTGAGCTCACTAGAAGAGGGGTCCTCAGGGTTTGGGTTGGTAGTTTAAGCTTATCCACGAAGCCCCTTGATATGTATGAATGCGATGCACCAGTATCAAAAAGAATAAGAGCGGTAAATGACTTAACCAAAAAATTACCTATTACCGCGTCCGGCTGTTCTTCAACCTCCTCCACGTTAACGTGGTTCACTTGTCCTTTGTTGAATGGATTAGGCTTCTTTCCAGCGCTCCCGTTTACGTTTCCATTCCTTCCTTTAGGGCAATCATTGGCATAATGCCCTATCTTCCCGCACTTAAAACAGGTAACTTGACTTAGGTCTCTCTTGGCGGGTGTGGCTGGATTGGAGTGATTGTTGTTAGCTCCGTTCTCATTTCCATTCTTAGTGCCATTGTGATTATTATGCGATCCTCCTCCAGTGTGGTTATGACCTCCATGGTTATGAACGAGTCCTCCCGAATTCGGGGTTAAGCAGGGCTTCTGCTGAGCTCCTGTATTATACTTCCCTTGTCCATACTTCCTCTTATGGCTCTCAATCTGCTGCTGCTTCCCTTCAATCATAAGAGCTTTATCTACCAATTCGTGGTAGTTGTTGAAGGTTGCCACCATCAACTGCATGCTCATCTCATCATTCAACCCTTCCATAAACTTCTCCTGCTTCGCGGCATATGTGGCCACATCATCAGGGGCATAGCGTGATAACTTGCTAAAATCATCCACGTACTGGCCAATAGTACGGTTCCCCTGGCGTAAGTTGCGAAACTCCCGCTTCTTCATCTGCATAGCTCCAGTGGAAACATGGGCAGTAGGAAAGGCCTGCTGAAACTGGGCCCATGTGATAGCGTCTATAGGATAGGTGGCTATGAAATTCTCCCACCATGCTGCTGCAGGTCCATCTAGTTGGTGTGCAGCAAAACGCACCTTCTCCGCATCTGTGCACCCTGAGGTGGTCAACTCCCTTCCGATACGGCGTAGACAATCATCGGCAACTATTGTCTCGGTGCTACTGGAGAACACCGGCGGCTGTAACCTTAGGAAACAGGCTAGATTGTCCACTGGTGGCGGGTTGTTGTTGTTGTTGTTGTTGTTGTTGTTGTTGTTGTTGTTGTTGTTGTTGCCCTGGTTCTGAACTAGCAATTGCATCAAAGCATTCTGCTGCTGGATCAACTGGGTGAGCTCTGGTGGGAAAGCAAAACCGGTGTCACGTCTCGGAGGCATCTAATGGGTTTAGAGGGAAGAGATTAGAATAGAGAAAAAGGTCTAGTGAGAAAGCACTACCCATATGCACATGAGACAAACACAATCATTTCACTCAATCAATCAAGCAAGGGCATACAACGGTCTAGAACTATCGCAAAAGTGCTCAACTACTACTTGATACATGGGGGAAATACTACTACTGTATGGTGGTCATCTAGAAATTTTGATCGGTGGAAGATTCCATGATGTCTGCTCCAGCTTCGTCTTCATAGTCATCATCACTAGGATCAGAATCAGTGTTGTCGATGATGATGTAGTTGTTCGGGCAAGTGGGGTCGTTTTCTTCGTCTCCCGGTGCTGGTCCTCCCATGAATATCCCGATCTTATTAACTAGGTGTTCGTTCTTCTCCAGTAGTGTCTTGATTTCCTCCTCATATCCATCGCGTGTGAACTTGAGTTCTTCCTCTAGTTCGATGATCCTATTCTTTGCCTTCTTCAATCTCATCATGTCGGCGCACATCTGGTTTTCCTGGCGTTGATGTGTTGGTTTAGCTCCTGGATAAAAGCTGCGACGGATCTATCCTTCCTGGTGCTGATCATCTCCCATTGCTCATCTCGGCGCCCACATATTTGATAGGTAGTGTCCTTGGATTCCCTGTTGTAGACTTCTCAAATGCGTCCCATGGTAATGTGGGCTGCCATGCTCTTGCCTAGACTCCAGGTTGGTGCATCGAAAGAAAATTCTATGGGTTTAGAAGTTGGCGAGAACGTCCTTCCTGGAACTTGTACTTGAATCATCCAGCGCTCCTCTTCTGGTAAGGTGGCGTTGTACGTCCCAGTGAAACTTGGTATTCCAATGTTCAAGTACCTAGTGACTTCCTTCAAGTGGCGTCCAAAAGGTGTATCCTCATCCGGTTGCGCGAACTTGTTCTTCTTCTCCGTCATCCTAAAGAGTGGAAAAGGAAGAGGAGTCAAAAATGAGTAGAGAAGAGTGACCTATGGTTTATCTTAGTGGTCGTGTCCTACACTCAGCGTGTGCTCTGATACCTGTTGGTGAACGTAGCAGAAATTCAAAATTTTCCTACGAGTCACCAAGATCCATCTATGGAGAAACTAGCAACAAGGGGAAGGAGAGTGCATCTACATACCCTTGTAGATTGCTAAGCGGAAGCATTCAAGTGAAAGGGGTTGAAGGAGTCATACTCGTCGTGATCCAAATCACCGGAGATCCTAGTGCCGAACGGACGGCACCTCCGCGTTCAACACACATGCAGCCCGATGACGTCTCCCATGCCTTGATCCAGCAAGGAGAGAGGGAGAGGTTTGGGAAGACTCCTTCAAGCAGCACGACGGCGTGGTGGTGGTGGAGGAGCGTGGCAATCCTGCAGGGCTTCGCCAAGCACCGCGGGAGAGGAGGAGGACTTGGGAGAGGGGGAGGGCTGCGCCAGAACTTTTCTAAAGTTCCCATGCGCCTCCCCACTATATATAGGGGTGGAGGGGGCTGGTTTCTTTCCCTCCAAGTCCATTGGGGCGTTGGCAAAGGTGGGAGGAAAGAAATCCCATCATTTCCTTCCCCACCGATTGTTATCCCCCCTTTTTAGGGATCTTGATCTTATCCCTTCAGGATATGAACTTATTCCTTCTAAGGGGGGATCTTGGTGTGCCTTGACCAGGGGTGTGGGGCCTTGCCCCAACTACCCACGTTCATGTGGGTCCCCCCATGTAGGTGGGCCCCACTCCGGAGCCTTCTAGAACCTTCCCGGTACAATACCGAAAATTCCTGAACATTTTCCGGTGGCCAAAATAGGACTTCTCATATATAAATCTTTACCTCCGGACCATTCCGGAACTCCTCGTGATGTCCGGGATCTCATCCGGGACTCCGAACAACATTCGGTAACCACATACAAACTTCCTTTATAACCCTAGCGTCATCGAACCTTAAGTGTGTAGACCCTACGGGTTCGGGAGACATGTAGACATGACCGAGACGTTCTGCCGGTCAATAACCAACAGCGGGATCTGGATACCCATGTTGGCTCCCACATGTTCCACGATGATCTCATCGGATGAACCACGATATCAAGGACTCAATCGATCCCGTATACAATTCCCTTTGTCTAGCGGTATTGTACTTGCCCGAGATTCGATCGTCGGTATGCTGATACCTTGTTCAATCTCGTTACCGGCAAGTCTCTTTACTCGTTCCGTAACACATCATCCCGTGATCAACCCCTTGGTCACATTGTGCACATTATGATGATGTCCTACCGAGTGGGCCCAGAGATACCTCTCCGTCACACGGAGTGACAAATCCCAGTCTCGATTCGTGCCAACCCAACAGACACTTTCAGAGATACCCGTAGTGTATCTTCATAGCCACCCAGTTACGTTGTGACGTTTGGTACACCCAAAGCATTCCTACGGTATCCGGGAGTTGCACAATCTCATGGTCTAAGGAAATGATTCTTGACATTAGAAAAGCTTTAGCATACGAACTACGATCTTTGTGCTAGGCTTAGGATTGGGTCTTGTCCATCACATCATTCTTCTAATGATGTGATCCCGTTATCAACGACATCCAATGTCCATGGTCAGGAAACCGTAACCATCTGTTGATCAACGAGCTAGTTAACTAGAGGCTTACTAGGGACATGGTGTTGTCTATGTACCCACACATGTATCTGAGTTTCCTATCAATACAATTATAGCATGGGTAATAAACGATTATCATGAACAAGGAAATATAATAATAACTAATTTATTATTGCCTCTAGGGCATATTTCCAATAGTCTCCCACTTGCACTAGAGTCAATAATCTAGTTCACATCGCCATGTGATTAACACTCACAGGTCACATCGCCATGTGACCAACATCCAAAGAGTTTACTAGTGTCACTAAACTAGTTCACATCATCATGTGATTAAGACTCAATGAGTTCTGGGGTTTGATCATGTTTTGCTTGTGAGAGAGGTTTTAGTCAACGGGTCTGCAATATTCAGATCCGTATGTACTTCGCAAATCTCTAGGTCATATTGTAAATGCTGCTTCCATGCTCCACTTGGATCTATTCCAAATGGTTGCTCCACTATATGTATCCGGTTTGCTACTCAGAGTCATTCGGATAGGTGTTAAAGCTTGCATCGACATAACTCTTTACGTCGAACTCTTTATCACGTCCATAACCGAGAAACATATCCTTATTCCTCTAAGGATAATTTTGACCGCCATCTGGTGATCCACTCCTTGATCACCTTTGTACCCTCTTGCCAGACATGTGGCAGGGCACACATCAGGTGCGGTACTTAGCATAGCATACTGTAGAGCCTACGTCTAAAGCATAGGGGACGACCTTCGTCCTTTCTCTCTTTTCTGCCGTGGTCGAGCTTTAAGTCTTAACTTCGTACCTTACTACTCAGGCAAGAACTCCTTCTTTGACTGATCCATCTTGAATACCTTCAAGATCATGTCAAGGTATGTGCTCATTTGAAAGTACTATTGAGCGGGTTTTTGATCTATCCTCATAGATCTTGATGCTCAATGTTCAAGCAGCTTAATCCAGGTTTTCTATTGAAAAACACTTTTCAAATAACCCTATATGCTTTCCAAAAATTCTACATCATTTCTGATCAACAATATGTCAACAACATATACTCATCCGAACCCACTCACTTCTTTGGAAATACAAGTTTCTCATAAACTTTGTATGAACCCAAAATCTTTGATCATCTTATCAAAGTGTATATTCCAACTCCGAGATGCTTACTCTAGTCCTTAAAAGGATCGCTAGAGCTAGCATACCTTTTAGCATCCTTAGGATCGACAAAACCTTTCTGATTGTATCGCATACAACCTTTCCTTACGAAAACTAGTCAGGAAACTCGTTTTGACATCCATCTGCCAGATTTCATAAATGCAGCTTGTTCTAACATGATTTCGACAGACTTTAAGCATCTCTACGGATGAGAAAATCTCATCGTAGTCAACTCCTTGAACTTGTGAAAAACTCTTCGCCACAAGTCAAGCTTCATAGATGGTGACATTACCATCCACGTCCGTCCTCTTCTTAAAGAATCCATTATCTCAATGGCTTGCCGATCATCGAGCAAGTCCACCAAAGTCCATGCTTTGTTCTGATACATGGATCCTATCTCGGATTTCATGGCTTCTAACCATTTGTCGGAATATGGGCCACCATCGCTTCTCCATAGCTCGTAGTTTCATTGTTGTCTAGCAACATGACCTTCAAGACAGGATTACTGTACCACTCTGAAGTAGTACACATCCTTGTCACCCTACGAGGTACGGTAGTGACTTGATCCAAAACTTCATGATCACTATCATAAGCTTCTACTTCAATTGGTGTAGGTGCCACAGGAACAACTTCCTGTGCCCTGCTACACACTAGTTGAAGTGACGGTTCAATAACCTCATCAAGTCTCCACCATCCTCCCACTCAGTTCTTTCGAGAGAAACCTTTCCTCGAGAAAGGACCCGATTGAAGAAACAATCCCTATTGCTTTCGGATCTAAATTAGGAGGTATAGCCAACTGTTTGGGTGTCCTATGAAGATGTATTTTATCCGCTTTGGGTTCGAGCTTATCAACCTGAATTTTTTTCACATAAGCGTTGCAGCCCCAAACTTTTAAGAAACGACAACTTAGGTTTCTCCAAACCATAGTTCAAATGGTGTCATCTTAGCGGAATTATGTGGTGGCCTATAAAGTGAGTGCGATTGTCTCTAATGCCTAACCCATGAACGATAGTGGTAATTCGATAAGAGACATCATGGTACGCACCATATTCAATAGGGTGTGACTATGATGTTCGGACACACCATCACACCATGGTGTTCCAGGCGGTATTAATTGTGAAACAATTTCACAATGTCTTAATTGTGTGCCAAAGCTCGTAACTCAGATACTCATCTCTATGATCACATCATAGACATTTTATCCTCTTGTAACAATGATCTTCAACTTCACTCTGAAATTACTTGAACCATTCAATAATTCAGACTTGTGTTTCATCAAGTAAATATACTCAACATCTACTCGAATCATCTGTGAAGTAAGAACATAACGATATTCACTACATGCCTCAGCACTCATTGGACTGCACACATCAAAATGTGTTACTTCCAACAAGTTGCTATCTTGTTCCATCTTACTGAAAATGAGGCTTTTCAGTCATCTTGCCCATGTGGTAAGATTTGCATATCTCAAGTGATTCAAAATCAAGTGAGTCCAAATGATCCATCTGCATGGAGTTTCTTCATGCGTATACACCAATAGACATGGTTCGCATGTCTCAAACTTTTCAAAAATGAGTGAGTCCAAAGATCCATCAACATGGAGCTTCTTCATGCATTTTATACCAATATGACTTACATGGAAGTTCCACAAGTAAGTGGTACTATCATTACTATCTTATTTCTTTTGGCATGAAAATGTGTATCACTACGATTGAGATTCAATAAACCATTCCTTTAGGTGCAAGACCATTGAAGGTATTATTCAAATAAATAGAGTAACCATTATTTTCTTTAAATGGAAAACCGTATTGCGATAGACATAATCCGATCATGTCTATGCTCAACGCAAACATCAAATGACAATAATTCAGGTTTAATACTAATCTTGATGGTAGAGGGAGCGTGCGATGTTTGATCACATCAAACTTGGAAACACTTCCAACACATATCGTCAACTCACCTTTAGCTAGTCTCCGTTTATTCCGTAGCTTTTATTTCGAGTTACTAACACTTAGCAACCGAACCGGTATCTTATACCCTGGTGCTACTAGGGGTACTAGTAAAGTACACATTAACATAATGTGTATCCAATATACTTCTATCAACCTTGCCAGCCTTCTCATCTACCAAGTATCTAGGGTAATTCTGCTCCAGTGGCTGTTCCCCTTATTACAGAAGCACTTAGTCTCGGGTTTGGGTTCAACCTTGGGTTTCTTCACTAGAGCAGCAGCTGATTTGCCGTTTCATGAAGTATCCCTTCTTGCCCTTGCCCTTCTTGAAACTAGTGGTTTCACCAACCATCAACAATTGATGCTCCTTCTTGATTTCTACTTTTGCGGTGTCAAACATCGCGAATACCCAAAGGATCATCATATCTATCCCTGATATGTTATAGTTCATCACGAAGCTCTAGCAGCTTGGTGGCAATGACTTTGGAGAAACATCAGTATCTCTGGAAGATCAACTCCCACTCGATTCAAGTGATTGTTGCACTCTGACAATCTGAGCACAAGCTCAACGATTGTGCCTTTCTCCCTTAGTTTGCAGGCTAAGAAAATCGTTGGAGGTCTTATACCTCTTGACGTGGGCACGAGCCTGAAATCCCAATTTCAGCCCTCGAAACATCTCATATGTTCCGCGACGTTTCGAAAAACGTCTTTTGTGCCTCTACTCTAAACCATTTAACTGAACTATCACGTAGTTATAGAAACGTGTATGTCAGATGTTCGCAACATCCACAGACTACGTTCGAGGTCCAGCACACCGAGCGGTGCATTAAGGACATAAGCCTTCTACGAAGCAACGAGGACAATCCTCAGTTCACGGACCCAGTCTGCATAATTGCTACTATCAACTTTCAATTATATTTTTCTCTAGGAACATATCTAAAACAGTAGAAATAAAGCGCGAGCTATGACACAATTTGCAAGAATCTTTTGACTATGTTCAGGATAATTAAGTTCATCTTATGAACTCCCACTCAGATAGACATCCCTCTAGTCATCTAAGTGATTACATGATCCGAGTCAACTAGGCCGTGTCCGATCATCACGTGAGACGGACTAGTCATCATCGGTGAACATCTTCATGTTGATCGTATCCTCCATACGACTCATGCTCGACCTTTCGGTCTCTTGTGTTCCGAGGCCATGTCTGTACATGCTAGGCTCGTCAAGTTAACCTAAGTGTTTCGCGTGCGTAAATCTAGCTTACACCCGTTGTATGTGAACGTAAGAATCTATCACACCCGATCATCACGTGGTGCTTCGAAACGACGTACTTTCGCAACGGTGCACAGTTAGGGGGAACACTTTCTTGAAATTTTAATGTGGGATCATCTTATTTACTACCGTCGTTCTAAGCAAATAAGATGCATAAACATGATAAACATCACATGCAATCAAATAGTGACATGATATGGCCAATATCACATTGCTCCTTTTGATCTCCATCTTCGGGGCTCCATGATCATCATCGTCACCGGCATGACACCATGATCTCCATCATCATGATCTCCATCATCGTGTCTTCATGAAGTTGTCTCGCCAACTATTACTTCTACTACTATGGCTACCAGTTAGCAATAAAGTAAAGTAATTACATGGCATTGTTTAATGACACGCAGGTCATACAATAAATTAAGACAACTCCTATGGCTCCTGCCGGTTGTCATACATATCGACATGCAAGTCGTGATTCCTGTTACAAGAACATGATCAATCTCATACATCACATATCATTCATCACATTCTTCTTGGCCATATCACATCACATAGCACACCCTGCAAAAACAAGTTAGACGTCCTCTAATTGTTGTTTGCATGTTTTACGTGGCTGCTATGGGTTTCTAGCAAGAAGGTTTCTTACCTACGCAAAAACCACAACGTGATATGTCAATTGCTATTTACCCTTCATAAGGACCCTTTTCATCGAATCCGTTCCGACTAAATTGGGAGAGACTGGCACCCGCTAGCCACCTTATGCACCAAGTGCATGTCAGTCGGTGGAACCTATCTCACGTAAGTGTACGTGTAAGGTCGGTCCGGGCCGCTTCATCCCACAATACCATCGAAACAAGATTGGACTAGTAACGGTAAGCATATTGAACAAAATCAACGCCCACAACTACTTTGTGTTCTACTCGTGCAAAGAATCTACGCAATAGACCTGGATCTGATACCACTGTTGGTGAACGTAGCAGAAATTCAAAATTTTCCTATGAGTCACCAAGATCCATCTATGGAGAAACTAGCAACAAGGGGAAGGAGAGTGCATCTACATACCCTTGTAGATTGCTAAGCGGAAGCGTTCAAGTGAAAGGGGTTGAAGGAGTCATACTCGTCGTGATCCAAATCGCCGGAGATCCTAGTGCCGAACGGACGGCACCTCCTCGTTCAACACACATGCAGCCCGGTGACGTCTCCCATGCCTTGATCCAGCAAGGAGAGAGGGATAGGTTGGGGAAGACTCCTTCCAGCAGCAGCACGATGGCGTGGTGGTGGTGGAGGAGCGTGGCAATCCTGCAGGGCTTCGCCAAGCACCGCGGGAGAGGAGGAGGACTTGGAAGAGGGGGAGGGCTGCGCCAGAACTTTTCTAAAGTTCCCATGCGCCTCCCCACTATATATAGGGGTGGAGGGGGCTGGTTTCTTTCCCTCCAAGTCCATTGGGGGCATTGGCCAAGGTGGGAGGAAAGAAATCCCATCATTTCCTTCCCCACCGATTGTTATCCCCCCTTTTTAGGGATCTTGATCTTATCCCTTCGGGATATGATCTTATTCCTTCTAAGGGGGGATCTTGGTGCGCCTTGACCAGGGGTGTGGGGCCTTGCCCCAACTACCCACGTTCAAGTGGGTCCCCCCATGCAGGTGGGCCCCACTCCGGAACCTTCTAGAACCTTCCTGGTACAATACCGAAAAATCCTGAACATTTTCCGGTGGCCAAAATAGGACTTCTCATATATAAATCTTTACCTCCGGACCATTCCGGAACTCCTGGTGATATCCGAGATCTCATCCGGGACTCCGAACAATATTCGTTAACCACATACAAACTTCCTTTATAACCCTAGCGTCATTGAACCTTAAGTGTGTAGACCCTACGGGTTCGGGAGACACGTAGACATGACCGAGATGTTCTCCCGGTCAATAACCAACAGCGGGATCTGGATACCCATGTTGGCTCCCACATGTTCCACGATGATCTCATTGGATGAACCACGATGTCAAGGACTCAATCGATCCCGTATACAATTCCCTTTGTCTAGCGGTATTGTACTTGCCCGAGATTCGATCGTCGGTATGCCGATACCTTGTTCAATCTCGTTACCGGCAAGTCTCTTTACTCGTTCCGTAACACATCATCCCGTGATCAACCCCTTGGTCACATTGTGCACATTATGATGATGTCCTGCCGAGTGGGCCCAGAGATACCTCTCCGTCACACGGAGTGACAAATCCCAGTCTCGATTCGTGCCAACCCAACAGACACTTTCGGAGATACCCGTAGTGTATCTTTATAGCCACCCAGTTACGTTGTGACGTTTGGTACACCCAAAGCATTCCTATGGTATCCAGGAGTTGCACAATCTCATGGCCTAAGGAAAGGATACTTGACATTAGAAAAGCTTTAGCATACGAACTACGATCTTTGTGCTAGGCGGATTGGGTGTTGTCCATCACATCATTCTTCTAATGATGTGATCCCGTTATCAACGACATCCAATGTCCATGGTCAGGAAACCGTAACCATCTGTTGATCAACGAGCTAGTTAACTAGAGGCTTACTAGGGACATGGTGTTGTCTATGTACCCACACATGTATCTGAGTTTCCTATCAATACAATTATAGCATGGGTAATAAACGATTATCATGAACAAGAAAATATAATAATAACTAATTTATTATTGCCTCTAGGACATATTTCCAATAATACCATCTTGTAGCGACCCGACCTCAAACGGTCAAGTCTCTGTGCCCCAGTGTCATCCCTGGATGAGTAATGCTGACATGCACAATACTCGAAGGATTTATAACAGAGTAGCAATCACACACTTATTACATCGAATGTCTCAAAAGAGAGCTTATTACAATAATATGGCTTAAGGCCATATAATGCGATAACAGCGGAAGGCTAGGAAGATAAAGTGAGTCCATCAACTCCAACGGCATAGCTGAGCTGCACGGCAACGACCTAACAAACCTTACTCCTCGCCTGAAAAGTCTGCAACATAATACGTTGCAGCCTGAAAACGGGTCAGCACATGGAATATGCTGGCAATATAACACAGTAAAGCAAGAACCGAATAATGCTATCACTACATGAGTATATGGCTGGTGGAAAGCTCTATGGTTATAGTATTGCAGAAAGGAAATTTTTCGCTACAACAAAGGAATAAATTTTAATTTAACTATCATGGTGGTTGAAACATTGAGAAGGTATAACCCCAACTCAATCCCAAATTAAAGTAATTAACAACCCAACAATATTAATTAGGAGTGATGGGATACATGTGATAACTCAAGTACTAGATACTCAAATTGTCCATAACCGGGGACACCGCTAACCATGATTAGTTTGTACACTCTGCAGAGGTTTGCGCACTTTTCCCCACAAGACTCGATCGCTTCCGTTAGATTTCTCGCACTACATGGTGTTTTAGAAACGGATGACCGAGACAGAGTCTTTCAGAAACATTAACTCTCTACTCCGGGTAGACCATACCAAACCTACAAAACCCCCTACCTACTGATCTACCTCTTCAAGAGCTTCACATAACTTAATCGGCTATGCTAGAGCCCATAATAGCTTGTGGCTGCACACGGATGTTTCTAGCATGAATAATCTCAGTTCCCTTTGAGCCTGGGAGGCGGTCCATAGGAAGATCACACGGATACCCCAGGATTTCCAAAAAATAAAATAGACAACACTGGGTTCCCCAGGTGCCTCAATCCACCCAGATGTGTATTAAAGTTGCCACCTTAAGTAAACCATTAATTAACAATCTCACAACTGTCATGGATACACTCAAACCCAATCCATGTCTACGAGCATAGCATGGCAATATAAGCAACGCGTAGAAGTAACTCCCAAGGGTTTGATAATAAACAGGGCAATAGGTTCTACCTTAGCAACTATTCCAAACCCACAAGTTAAAGACATCCTAATCATGCAATGTTTGAGGATTGAACTAATGCAATGAAAATTGGTTATGGAAAGAGTATGATCAATGTGTTACTTGCCTTGCTGACGATCCGTGAGTCCTAGAGACTCGTAGTAACACGCTTCACACTCCAGGAATTCTATCACAAACAAACAATAACATACATAAGCAACTAGCAAAGATGCACAAGCAAAACTCCAAGTAAAAGAGATTCACCAGAAAGTTCAACTTAAGAACTCCGGTTTGTGAAAAGAATCAAATCAAACGGAGCAACGAAACTCAAACGGCAAAAGAAACAAGACCCGTATACTAATCTGGACTAAGGTCAAATTTTACAGTATCAAAACTTTGTTTTAGTTGATTAAACAGAAAGAGGGCCTCGAGACGAAACTCTAGGCGTTTGAATCACCTGATTCCGACTAACGAGCGCGAAGAAAAACAGAATCTAAGATCGGATCAGAAATCGCGTCTGAAAAATAATCGCAGATAAATCCGATTAAAGAAAACTTACGAACTGGCTAACGAACGAGCATTCGTTATCTGTAACTAACGGAAGAAAAACCGTTCGTTAGACGAACGTATGGACGAACGTCCGCTAATTAAACGAACCGAGAAAACCAGCGAACCAAATCTAAAAAAACCAATCTAGGGTTTAAAAAAACGACGGCGACGGATCACCGCGGTACCTCTGGCGAGGTGGCTCTGGCGAGGCGGGGTTTGGGCGGCAGGACGGTGGCGGGGCTTGGCGGCGGCGTGACAAGCGGTGGCGGCGGCGCTCGGCTGCGGCTGCGGCGAGTGCGGGCGACGACGGTTGCGGCTCGGGGAGCCGGGGCTGGCGGTGGTGGCGATTTGGGGGCTGGGTAGCGGCGTATATAAAGGGGGCGGGGCGGCGACTTGGAGGAGGGGGCAAGGCGCGGCGGAGGCGGAGTCCGGGTCGGACTCCGGTCCGAGCGGCGCAAGGGCTGGCGCGTGCGGGGAAGGCGGCGGCGGCTGGGTCGGCCTGCTCAGCTGGGCCTTAGGCCCAGTCGGGCGCGGGGAAGTTTTTTTATATATATAATTTCGCCAACAGAAAATAAATTCTATAAAATAAAATAAAAACCTGAAAATGCCAAAACAATATTTCACCGTCTAAAAAAAATATTTAGAACGAGCTGAACATTTTCTTGGCCCTAAAATGCAATTTTAAAAACATGCATATTTTTTTTCTAACGCAAATAAAATCCAAATAAACTCAAATAAAATCCAAGAAATGATTTTAACATTTTTCCTCCAATATTTCAATTGTTTTGGAGAAGTCATATTATCTCCTCTCATATATTTTTATAAGAAATATTTTTCGGAGAGAAAAATAATTAAAATCACAATCCTCGTTTCATTATTTGATAGGAAAATCAAATATGAAAATCGGGAAATCCCCAACTCTCTCCGAGGGTCCTTGATTTGCTTAGGATTTCGAGGATTGCGGAGTGGAAACGCAATAAAATATGATATGCATGGATGATCTATGTATAACATTCCAAATTGAAAATTTGGGATGTTACAGACATCTTCTATGATTATTTTCAAACCTGAGAAAATTAGCTGAAGTTGGACAAGCAAGACAATGTAATGAGTTATGCTTGGGTATATTTGTATAGAAGTAATATTCTTATAGATCCTCCAACATGCGGTGCTTGCTTTTTAGAATCATTTGCTAGCCAAAATATTTGTACTAAGTGGGAATACTGCTTGTGCATCCAAATCCCTTGAACCAAGTTTCTTCCGTTAGTGTCCACCATACCTACCTATATGTGGTATTTACCTACCGTTCCAAGTAAATTTGCATGTGCCAAACTCTAAACCTTCAAATAATAATCTGTTTTGTATGCCCGAATCGCTCATGTAGCGACTAGGGGCTATCAGTATCTTCCATTCTAGGTGGGTTATTCTCATGATGAGTGGACTCCGCTCATCATTCACGAGAAAAATGGCTTGTAACTGGGATGCCCAGTCCCATGATCAAAAGATCAAAATCAAATCAAAAATAATTGCAAACAAAACTCCCCAAGGATTGATGTTAGTTGGAGGCACCCGTTGTTTTGGGCAAGCCATGGATTGATGATTGTGTGTGGAGGGGGAGTAAAAACTTTACCATTCTGTTTGGGAACAACCTATAATGTATGTAGTATGGAAGATATCGGGAACTCTTGGTTGTTATGTTGACAATGAAAGCATGCCTCTCAAAATTATTTATCTCTATTTGAAAAACGAAATCTGGCACCTCCACAAATCCCTGCTTCCCTCTGCGAAGGGCCTATCTTTTACTTTTATGCAAGAGTCAGTAGTATTTCTTCTCATTCCAACCTACTCTTTAGTTGGCAAGCATCATGTGATGGGGAAAGATCTAAGCATATATGGCCATTCAAATATATTTGATCATGAATTATTATTGTTGACAATTATCTATATGATAAGTAAGTTGGGAGGCGAAACATTAAGCCCCTAGCTTTCTCTGTGTTCGATCGATGCTATTTGTTCTAAAAATATGCTTTGAGTGGTAGCAATCATGGAAGACTATATGATAGTTGAGTATGTGCGATTTGCTAAATCAAAGATCTGACATAGAAACTTTTTGAAAATAAGATGAATTGCAATTGTTTGATGACTGAGAATGAAGTTTGCTAGTTTTCAAGAAAGTTTATGGTCTATGCTTTAACATGTGAATAGCTTGTTACTTGATCGTGAGAAGTTTTATGAGATGAACTACTGCTGTGACATATAATGATGGCAGAAAAGGTGATTGAAATTATCATTGATCAAACTTATGCACCTGCTAGCATTCACACTTCATAAATTATTTCTTTTATCATTTACCTACTCGAGGACGAGCGGGAATTAAGCTTGGGGATGCTGATACGTCTCCAACGTATCTAAAATTTATGAAGCATTCATGCTATTATATTATCTGTTTTGGATGTTTACGGGCTTTATTATACACTTCTATATTATTTTTTGGACTAACCTATTAACCGGAGGCCCAGCCCATATTGTTGTTTTCTTCCCTATTTCAGTGTTTCGAAGAAAAGGAATATCAAACGGAGTCCAAACGGAATGAAACCTTCGGGAAAGTTATTTTTGGAATGGAAGCAATCCAGGGGACTTGGAGTGCATGTAAGGGAAGCTTCGAGGTGGCCACGAGGCAGGGAGGCGCGCCCTCCCCCCTTGGGCGCACCCCCCACCCTCGTGGTCCCCTCGTGGCTCCCTTGACTGACTTCTTTTGCCTATATATCTCCATATACCCTAAAACATCAGGGAGAACAATAGATCGGGAGTTCTGCCACCGCAATCCTCTATAGCCACCAAAAACCTCTTGGGAGCCCGTTCCGCCACCCTACCGGAGGGGGATCCCTCACCGGTGGGCATCTTCATCATCCTGGCGCTCTCCATGATGAGGAGGGAGTAGTTCACCCTCGGGGTTGAGGGCATGTACCAGTAGCTATGTGTTTGATCTCTCTCTCTCTCTTTCTCTCTCTCTCGTGTTCTTGAGGTGATACGATTTGATGTATCGCGAGCTTTGCTATTATAGTTGGATCTTATGATGTTTCTCCCCCTCTACTCTCTTGTGATGAATTGAGTTTTCCTCTTGAAGTTATCTTATCAGATTGAGTCTTTAAGGATTTGAGAACACTTGATGTATGTCTTTTTGTGCTTATTTGTGGTGACAATGGGATATTCACGTGATCTACTTGATGTATGTTTTGGTGATCAACTTGTGGGTTCAATGAACTTATGCATAGGGGTTGGCACAAGTTTTCGTCTTGACTCTCCGGTAGAAACTTTGGGGCACTCTTTGAAGTACTTTGTGTTGGTTGAATAGATGAATCTGAGATTGTGTGATGCATATTGTATAATCATACCCACGGATACTTGAGGTGACATTGGAGTATCTAGGTGACATTAGGGGTTTTGGTTGATTTGTGTTTAAGGTGTTATTCTACTACGAACTCTATGATAGATCGAATGGAAAGAATAGCTTCATGTTATTTTACTACGGACTCTTGAATAGATCGATCAGAAAGGATAACTTTGAGGTGGTTTCGTACCCTACAATAATCTCTTCGTTTGTGGTCCGCTATTAGTGACTTTGAACTGACTCGTTGTTGCATGTTGGGGGACAGTTATATGATCTAGTTATGTTATTATTGTTGAGAGAACTTGCACTAGTGAAAGTATGAACCCTAGGCCTTGTTTCCTAGCATTGCAATACCGTTTGTGCTCACTTTTATCATGAGGTACCTTGCTGTTTTTATATTTTCAGATTACAAAAACCTATATCTACCATCCATATTGCACTTGTATCACCATCTCTTCACCAAACTAGTGCACCTATACAATTTACCATTGTATTGGGTGTGTTGGGGACACAAGAGACTTCTTGTTATTTGGTTGCAGGGTTGTTTGAGAGAGACCATCTTCATCCTACGCCTCCCACGAATTGATAAACCTTAGGTCATCCTCTTGAGGGAAATTTGCTACTGTCCTACAAACCTGTGCACTTGGAGGCCCAACAACGTCTACAAAAAGAAGGTTGTGTATTAGACATCAAGCCACTTAACGGACATGAACTGCCACGTGTGCCGTCCAGGCTCTTTGTTGTCTGTTAGTAGACGGCAAAGCCCTTTGCAGCTTTGCCGTCAGCCAGCAGACGGCAAAGAGGCCTTTGTCGTAGCCTATTCAGCCGGTCCTATTGCCGCCTGTTGGCTGACGGCAAAGGTCTTTGTCGTCAGCCACCCATGCCTTTGCCGTCAGCCATGGCTGACGGCAAAGTGCTTGATTCATGTAGTGAAAAACTCCCCATGGAGAGCGCGAGGTTCATGATACGTGGTATGTGCTATATGTACGCCCCCATTCGACGTTTGGTATATATGTACTTCTATTGTGTAGGACAAACCAAAAAAGAATCATTCATTGATGATCTAATTAACCTCTCTCTCATTGGGTCAAAGTGATGGAGGACAACCTCGCATGCCCACGGATGGAAGCGCCACACGCGAGTCAGTTCCTATATATAGGACATCCACCGCCTGCATGGTATTGTGTGATGTTTGAATACCAATATAATGTACAACTTTGATGTGGCACCTGCCTCATGAACCAGAAAGTCCCCACATGGAGCGAGGTTATGACACGCATATATATAGAGTATTCATGCTGCCCCCTCTTTGACATGTACATACTCATATACCATTCATATACGTAACACAAACCAAAAAAGAACCATCCTTGTTGGTCAAATTAGCCTCTCTCTTGTTGTACATTCAATTGGTCGACGACAACCTCGTGGGCCCACAGAGAGAGGCACACACGAGTGATGTCATAGGACAAAACCACCGTGTGCATGCGCTCGTGTGTTATGTGATGTTTGACTATGCACAACTTTGACTTGACACATGCTTCGCAAACCGGAAACGCACTACACCATGATGCGTGTAGCCCCTGACTTCAAGCCAGTGGGAGTGTGTATGCACGTGCTCGAACTTTGATATGGAATCTGATCATGATCCACACCACACACATGCCAACATGAATCCACCTTTTGGTCAAATGCCTCTCATTGTTAGTGGAAAATCAAAACCTTTGCGGCCTAACGAATGGGCACGTCGCTGATAACCGTACGTGGGAGAGTGTATGAGAGGACCACCAATGCATGCATGTCGCCCAAACATTATGTATGAGAGGGTTGTGTAATGCTTTAAACAAACAATTCCCGACTTTGATGTGGTATATATGACTCACAAAATGATCAATAATCCCACATGGAGGTTCATGACTCATAGTGTACTGCCAGACCCCC
>NC_041381.1:261484670-261586630 GCF_002162155.2 Triticum dicoccoides | reverse complement strand
CATCCCGCACCACCACGGCCACTCTGAGGCATGTCAAACTTTTTTTGTAGTGAACATGTGACGAAAGATGGAGTGTCGTTTTAATTTTAATAAAATAGACATCATTCGACCGTTTTTATACATTGATTGATTTCCTAGGGATTTAATGTGTGAAATCAAATTTGAGCTACATGTGCACCAAAATGGGTTGCAAAATCATATGTGTCCCTGGGTGCATGTTTCTCTTTTCAAGAGATTTCAAAATATTGAGAATATATATTTTTAAAATTTAGTAAATCCAAAACTTAGTTGAAATTCATGAAACTAATCGTGGTGTCATATATGGACACCAGTAGACTATGATATTGCATTTTTCCGTCAATGAGACCCGTTTTGATATAATCTTCTTACAAACGAGAGATTATTAAACACTGGCAACCAATATCTCATATGAATTATTTATTCAGACCGTGTGTGTTAGACCGTGCCATGCCTTAGTTAAGTACTAAAGCGGTAGAATGAATCATCAATAAACCAAAAAATATATGTGGTGCCACATGCCCCATGTGCCATGCGAGCAGGCGTGAGTTGACGGTACGCATGCGAGCAGTCCGCCGCGCAGGCATACCGGGAGGCGTGCATGCAGGTGTGTGTATTGACGGGAGACATGTAAGTAGCTGTGTGAAATGATGGTAGGAATGGCAGTAGTCTGCCACGCAGGCTCACTAGGAGGTGAGATAGCTTTTGACCACATCCTGCCTCGCTCCCACTGGTCCGTATTAATTGTGCACAAGTTTGCGTATCCGCCTATTGTGCAATCGTGCTAGCGTCTCTCTAGTATTGTGCAACAAGAGCATTTTCGTGGTCTCCACATTTTGGCTCACTTTTGGATTGCACAATCCCATTTATCTATTTGCGTGTGTGTTTCCGTGTACCCATACTTGCTTGGTCTACTTGTTGCATTTGCAAATTTGTGAACCTTTTCCAACATTATTGAAGCTCACTTACTATTGCATCTAATTTTGTGCCACCATCCTAACCAAGCTCCACCATAAGCTTTTACGTGTGTAGGTGTGAGAACCGACAAGAATTGGTACCAAAAGTGCTATTTCATTGTCCGCATTGGAGTGAACTTGATTAATTTTCAACTTCGGTCAAGGTACATTTGGCACACGTTCTTTTCCTTCTACCACTTACATTTTTCTTGAAATGATGGATAGGCCAAGTTCTTCTACGAATCCACCTCTCATCGAGAACGGCAACGATATGTCATCATTCGTCACAAAGAGCCCCTCTTTGGTGCTCAAAGGGCGTTACACCAAGAGCAACAAGCTATGAGCGACCGCATCGACAATCTCGCCACCGACTTGCGACTCTCCGAACAACGTACAAGAGACTACTTCGACAACAAGTTCGACTCTCACAAGCAAGAGAATGATGCAAGAATGGACGAGATCCGCGCCTTGATGAGGAACCGACATCCTTCCACTTCTTCCTCCTCAAGACGGAGCCGCTCGAGTCGACACTCCGATGACACCTTCTCCGGCTCAAGTACACCGTCATCAACCATTCTTCGACGAGCCGCGTGTCAAGACCGTCATGCATCTCGCAACCCGCTACATGACAAGCATTCACAAGAGCAAGTTGATGAGCAAGTTCCTCGTCCTCAATCAAACCAAGTCGCTTTTGCTCAAGCTCAAGAACGGCAACGACTACGACGCCAAGAGGAAGAACGAGCGCGTCTACATCAAGAGGAACAAGTCGCCGAGGCTCAACGTCCTCAACAACAACAACGAGAAGCACAAGCTCTTGAGGTGCAACGTGCACTTCAAGAATCAAGTCGAGCCATCGCAAACCGCAATCGCGAACGGCGCAATCAAGAGGAAGCCCTTAGAGAAGAAATCCAAGAGAGGAACTACCAACCGCGTGTGCAACGTCAAGCTCCACAAGCTCCTCCACAAGCTCGTCAAGATCCACCTCAACCTCAGGTTCAACAAGAGCAAGTTGATCATGGACTTCATCCGTGCCAAGAGCAACATGAGGACGGCTATCCTCCATGGCAAGGGCGTCATCATCACCATCGCCAACAATACAATGAAGAGCAACGCTATGGCAAGCTCAAATTCACAATGCCCAAGTTCAATGGAAGTAATGATCCGGAAGAATACCTCTCATGGGGATTGAAGGTCGACAAATTTTCCGTTTGCACAACTATGAGGAAGAGAAGAAGATCGCTATGGCATCACTTGAGTTCCAAGACTATGTGCTCATATGGTGGGAACAAGTCCTTGAGCGCCGTGAAGCAAGAGGTGAACCACCTATCACCACTTGGGCTCAAATGAAGGAAGTCATGCGAGCACGTTTTGTGCCAACCTACTACAACCGCGATCTCTTCAAGAAGCAACAACTCCTCAAGCAAGGAACAAAGAGTGTTGAAGAATACTACAAGGAAATGGAGATTACCATGATTCGAGCCAATGTCACGGAAGATGATGAGCAAACAATGGCACATTTCTTGAATGGTCTCAATCATCCCATCAAGAAGATTGCCGACTTCCAACCCTACTCCAACCTCATTGAGCTCGTGCATCAAGCTACAAAGGCGGAACGTCAAGTGCAAGATGACTTCAAGTACGCCAAGTACTCATCCAAGATATACGGCTTCTCCAACTATCAAGCTTCAACAACTCCTCCAATATCTACGTCAACCAAGACTTCTCCAAGCAATGACGACAAGTCAAGTTACAAGAAAACTTCGTCAAGTTAAAGTCGTCTTCCTCCTACTGCAAGCAACTTCAAGCCGCGTGCTTCATCATCTACTCCAACCGATGAGACCATCAAGACAAGCTCCTTCAAATGTTTCACTTGCGGCGGCCGAGGCCACAAGTCCTTCCAATGTATGAACTAGCGCACCATGATCCTCAACGACGATGGTACATATGATTCCATGAGTGAAGAGGAGATGGAAGCACTTGAGCAAGTGGCCATGCACCGGCGTGTGAACGAAGATGAAGATGATCAAGTCTTTTGTGATGAGGATTCGAGCCCCGCTCTCGTTGTCTCCAAAATCTTGACACTTCAACATCAACAAGAAGAAGATCAACGATGCCACATCTTCCACACTAAGGCCGGCATCAATGGAAGGTCCGTCAAGGTCATCATCGATGGAGGTAGTTGTCACAACTTGGCAAGTGAAGAACTATGCTCCAAGCTTCAATTGGTCAAGAGGAAGCACCCGCACCCCTACAAGGTTCAATGGCTAAGTGACTCCGGCACTATACGAGTTGAGCATACGGTCCAAGTCTCCTTCAAAATTGGTGTTTATGAAGACACTTTGGAGTGTGATGTGGTCCAATGACCGTTTGCCACCTCTTTCTTGGTCGACCATGGCAATTCGACCGTGGTGTCATCCACAATGGGCGCACCAATCACTATAGCTTCAAGATGAAAGGCAAGGAATACATGTTACGACCTATGTCTCCTAGTCAAGTGATAGCCGACAAGCAAGCCACCCATAATGGAGAGAAGAGTGAGAAAGTGACCCACCCAAAAGTGAGTGAGAGCCACAAGCCAAACTTGAGCGCCTCTTCGCCTAGAGAGAAAAATCTCATCCTATTTGCCACCAAAAGTGAGATGAGAGAAGTGTGTGAGAACCCATCGAGTGTGATGCACTTTTTGCTTGTGTGCAAGGATGGAGAACCAAAAACTAACACCATTCACGAGCTACCTTTGGTGTTTCAATCTCTTTTGCAGGAATTTCAAGATGTTTTTCCCGATGAGCTACCTCCGGGTCTACCTCCTCTTCGAGGCATTGAGCATTGAATCGACCTCATCCCCGGAGTGCCACTTCCAAACAAAGCCCCATACCGTGTCAATCCCGAAGAAACCAAGGAGATTCAACGGCAAGTACAACAACTAATCGACAATGGTCATGTACGTGAAAGCTTAAGCCCTTGTGCCATTCCCGTTATACTTGTGCCTAAGCCCGATGGAAGTTTCCGCTTATGTTCTGATTGTAGACCCATAAATGCGATTACCATTCGATATAGGCACCCCATTCCTCGCTTAGATGATATGCTTGATGAACTTAGTGGAGCCAACTTTTTCTCAAAAATTGATCTTAAAAGTGGCTATTACCAAATCCTCATTCAAGAAGGTGATGAATGGAAAACTGCTTTCAAAACCAAATTTGGCTTATATGAGTGGTTAGTGATGACTTTCGTGCGTCTTATGCATCATGTGCTTAGACCTTATATTGGAGTCTTTGTTGTGGTTTACTTTCATGATATCCTTGTGTTTAGCAAAACCATGAAAGAGCATATTAATCATGTTAAATCTGTTTTGCAAACTCTTCGCAAGGAAAGCCTTTATGAGAACTTGAAAAAATGCACTTTTGGCGTTGACAAAGTGGTTTTCTTGGGTTTCGTTGTATCTTCCAAGGGTGTGCATGTTGATGAAACTAAAATTGAAGCAATTAAAACTTGGCCCCAACCCACCAATTTGCAACAAGTGTGAAGTTTTCTTGGTCTTGCAGGATTTTATCGCCGCTTTGTGAAAAACTTTAGCACAATTGCCGCTCCTTTACATGCTTTGAGTAAGAAGAATACTCCTTTTGTTTGGGGATCTTTGCAATCCACCGCTTTTGATGAGCTCAAGTCTTTGCTTACTCATGCTCCGATTCTTGCTTTGCCCAACTTTGAGAAAACTTTTGAGGTTCATAGTGATGCAAGTGGTACCGAAGTTGGCGGAGTTTTGATGCAAGAAAAACGAGCCATTGCTTATTTTAGTGAAAAACTCTCTGGTGCTCAACTTAACTATCCCATCTATGATAAAGAATTGTATGCTCTAGTGCGTGTGCTACATGTTTGGGAACATTACCTTAGACCTCATGAATTTGTCATCCATACTGATCATGAAACACTTAAGTACTTAAAAGGTAAAACTAAGTTGAACAAGCTTCATGCCAAATGGAGTGAATTTATTGAATCTTTCCCATATGTGATCAAGTACATTAAGGGTAAAGAAAACGTTGTTGTGGATGCACTTTCACGCATATGCACACTTGTCACTCAAACTGAGTTGAAAGTTATTGGCTTTCAGCACATAAAGGACTTGTATGCTAATGATCCATCTTTTGCTATTCCTTATGCTAAGTGTTTGATGCATACTTCTTGGGAACAATACTATTTAAAGGATGCATATCTTATGAGAGCTAACAAACTATGCATTCCCGAGTCTTCTCTTCGTTTGCTCCTTTTGCAAGAGGCTCATGGAGGCGGACTCATGGGACACTTTGGATGCGAGAAGACGTTCGCTACGCTCTCCAAGAACTATTATTGGCCCAAGATGTTCCGTGACGTCTCACGCTTCACCACCCGATGCTCTACATGTCGCAAAGCTAAGTCTAAAGCTCAATCTCATGGTCTTTACATGCCTCTTCCTATTCCTTATCAACCTTGGGAAGACATTAGCATGGATTTTATACTTGGTCTGCCTAGAACTCAAAATGGCAAGGATTCCGTCTTTGTTGTTGTGGATAGATTTTCTAAGATGGCACATTTCATTCCTTGCAACAAGATAGACGATGCTTCACATATTGCCAATATATTTTGTAGGGAAATCTTGCGACTTCATGGAGTGCCAAAGACAATTTTCTCGGACCGCGACGTCAAGTTCTTGAGTTACTTTTGGAAGACCCTATGCGCCAAGCTCGGCATCAAGCTATTATTCTCTTCGGCATACCATCCTCAAACCGACGGCCAAACGGAGGTGACGAATCGTACACTCTCCACTCTACTTCGCGTGTTGATCAAGAGGAACATCAAGGAGTGGGAAGAGTGTCTACCCATCGCCGAGTACGCCTACAACCGTGCAAGACATTCGACGACCGGGAAGTCCCCCTTCGAGGTCGTCTACGGCTTCAACCCATTGTCCCCATTGGACATTCTACCTCTTCCTCTACAAGAGCGAACCAACCTCGACGCAAGTTCTCGTGCAAGCTACATCAAGAAAATGCACGAAGATACAAGGCACACCATTGAGCGACAAGTACAACGACTAGCAACCAAGCTCAACGTCAACAAGCAACCCATGGTCTTCAACATTGGTGATCTAGTGTGGCTACACCTTCGCAAGGACCGCTTCCCCAACAAACGCAAGTCCAAGCTTCTCCCTCGAGCCGATGGACCTTTCAAGGTGCTAGCACGCTACAACGACAACGCCTACAAGATCGACCTACCTCGAGACAAGTACAATGTGAGCGACATCTTCAACGTCAAGGACCTGGCACCTTACCATGGAGATGAAGGTTTTGATCCGAGGTCGGATCTCTCCCAAGGGGGGGGAGATGATGCGGAGCATCCCTCGCTCATCCCCATGGACGCATCTACATCTCCCTCAACACCATGTGGACCCATGACCCGAGCCAAAGCTAAGGCTATCGAAGATAAGGTGAACTCGCTCCTCTCCGAACTCCCTCTTCCTACTCACGAAACATGGCTACTACCTCATTCGCAAACTCTATGTGTGATCAGGTACATGGAGGTGAGCCAAGGATGAACTACTTGCAAGAGCCAAGACGACGAGGACCCCAAGCATGTTGAAGAAGAAGAAGAGATGCTGCTAAAGCTACAGGCGTCGGACGACCGACCAAGTCCGGACGTCCGACGAGTTCCAGGACATGGACGACCGAGCCTTCCGTATGTCCGGTACTTCGCCACCCGAGCCAAATCTACGGACGACCGACGACTTCTGGACGTCCGTACCGTCACGAAGCTCCGGACGACCGACCCCCTCCGGACGTCCGACGTGCCTACGACCGAGCTGATTCTACGGACGCCCGAGCCCAGCCGGACGTCCGGACCGTCCCGAGCCTCCGGACGTCCGACGCCTTCCGGACGTCCGACCCCTGAGTGACCACGCCCGCGGGCTGGAGCCCTTGTACCCCTTCACTTTGACCTCCTTTTGCACTAAGACTATAAATAGGACGCCCCCACCTCCTAGTGAGGGTTAGCATTGGTTTAGCTCATATTTGTGTGAGAGCCCTTGCTCATCCACTTGGATACTTCTCCTCAGAGTTCAGGACCTCTTCGGAGAAGATCCCCCAAGTGGATTCAAGACCCCTTTCCAGGGAAGATCCTGAAGACCTCCGTACGGAGAAGAACGGTTCCTTTGTATCCTTACCTTTGTTGATTGTGGATCATATGTTACTCTATGTTGTCAGTGATCTAGCACTCGTGTGATTGATTCTATGTCGGTTTCGTGTTTCTCTCTCGTTTTCCCCATGTTTTTCTCTTTGTGCTTCCGCGTGTTCTTCATGATTCCCCATAGGATCCACTCCAAGCGTGAAAGATCGTCCACCTAGGGTTCCACCCTACATCACAGAGGGATTGCGCGTTTCTCTCGTACACGCACGCGTGTGGGTGTGAGGCATTGGGCTCTAACTAAACCCGGGGGAGGCGTTCACCTAGCGAACCCGAGCGATGGCACTGCCTACGCGTTCTGAACCCGAGCGATCGATCTATCCCAGGCTGTTAACTGAATCGGATCGAGCAATTCCTTCCCCACCACTGCTAACTGAAGCCGATCGAACCTGCTATCTCTTGATGAACAAAGAGCGTTGTTGGAGGTTGGATGTGCAGTTCCCGGTGGGGGTTGGATGAACAGGACCCCATGGTAGTAGAGGCTATTACCGCTGGATGAGTAGGTCCCCGATCGAGCCGGTTGGGGGTGGACGTACAGGAGCCCGCGAAGGGCTGGTTGAACAGTAGCCGGTGGAGGGCTGGATGAATAGTAGCCCATGGAGGGGTGGTCGAATAGTAGTCGGTGGAGGCTGGATGAACAAGAGCCCCTGGATGAATAGTAGCTGGTGGAGGAAGGAGGGAGACGCCATAGATGAACAGTCACAGGTGGAGGCTGGAGGAGATCGACGGTGGATGAACAGTAGCCTGTGGAGGGTGGAGCGAGGCAGTAGACAGTGGATGAACAGTAGTCCATGGAGTCCGTTTTGTGGTATGCCACACCCCACCCAATGAATAGGACCCCCGTCTCGACCGTAGGAGGTCGAAGAGAAGTCCCTTTCCTCCGTTTTGCGTTACGCCACACCCCTCCTGATCAACAGGACCCTGTTTCGATCGTAGGAGGTCGAAGAGAAGTCCATTTCCTTTGTTTTGCGGTACACCAGACCCCTCTCGGTGAACAGGATCCCGTTTCAACCATAGGCGGTCGAACCGAAGGTTGTTTCCTCCGTTCCGCGGTACGCCAAGCCACGTGTCTGCTCTTCCGTCCATTCCGTTGCCTCCCGATAAATGCGACACATTCTGTTGCCTCCTGATGAACACGTCGCAGTTTCTCCATTCCGACCCAGCCGGTTGGTTGCCGATGAATAGGACGCCATCGCTGCTCTCCACTGCCTCTCCATGTGCATGAGCCCTGGCCATACGTATGTGTGAGTAGGAATTCGAGACCCCACCTGTATGTACGTACATGGCCGTATTTACTTTCTTGCACCCTGGCCGTACGTACGTGTACATGATATTGACGGGACTGCGTGACATGCTACATCCGTGCCTCTACTATGACACGTGCCCTTCCTTACTCGGCCACGGTTCATCGCTACAGCCTGCAAATAGACCGAGCAACGAGTATGTACGTACACGTTCGCTACCAGAATTACAACGCTGTGTACGCTTCGACCAGGTGGGTCTGGACTGTCAGGGAGGACAAGGAGGCACTTCCTTGCATGCGAAGTTATTGCTGGTGGGTCCCAGCTATCAGGGGGAGAATCATTTTTTTGCCCGTAATATGGACGCACTTCCTTGCATGCAAAGATGCAGCTGGTGGGTCCTAGCAGTCAGGGGGGAAACATTTTTTCGTGAAATACGATGGCCCGTCCGGTGGGTCCCTGCAGTCAGGTGGAGGAATAATTATTTTACGCGTAATAAGGTTGCACTTCCTTCAGATTTTCATAGTGATAATATGCTAATAATCCCAAGTGACTCAACAAATATAGGTATGCTCCCTGACAACGGCGCCAGAAAAAGGTCTTGATAACCCACAAGTATATGAGATTGCAACAATTTTTGAGGGTAGAGTATTCAACCCAAATTTATAGATTCGACACAAGGGGAGGTAAAGAATATTTGCAAGTATTAGCAGCTGAGTTGTCAATTCAACCACACCTGGAGAGTAATTATCTGCAGCAAAGTGATCAATAGCAAAGTAGTATGATAGTTTTGATAGTAGTAGCAATAGCAATAGTAACGGTAACAGTGATAGCAATGGTTTTGTAGCAAGTGCAATAGTGACAGTAGCAGTAGTAACTTAGCAAGAACAATATGTTGGAAAATCGTCGGCATTGGATCGGTGATTGTTGGATGATATTCATCATGAGACAGTCATAACCTAGGGCGATACGACACTAGATCTAGTTCATAAATATAATGTAGGCATGTATTCTGTAAATAGTCATACATGCTTATGGAAAGAACTTGCATGACATCTTTTTTCCTACCCTCCCGTGGAAGTGTGGTCCTATTGGAAACTAAGAGATATTAAGGCCTCCTTTTAATAGAGTACCAGAACAAAGCATTAGCACATGATGAATACATGAACTCCTCAAACTATGGTCATCACTAGGAGTGGTCCGGACTATTGTCACTCCATGGTTGCCAGATCGTAACATGTAGTAGGTGACTATAACTTGCCGGATTGGATATAGAACATAGATATAATGGTGATAACATAAACGGTTTAGATCTGAAATCATGGCACCCGGGCCCAAAGTGACAAGCATTAAGCATGTCGAAGTCATAGCAATATCAATCTCAGAACATAATGGATACTAGGGATCAGGACCTAACAAAACTAACTAGATTACATGATGAATCTCATCCAACTCCTCACCGACCAGCGAGCCTACAAAGGAATTACTCACTCCCAGTGGGGAGCATCATGGAATTGGCGATGGAGAAGGGTTGGTGATGACGAAGACGAAGATCCCCCTCTCCGAAAACCCGAACGGACTCCACATCTGGCCTCCTGATGAAGAATAGGAGACGGCGGCTGCTCCCTCTCATGAAACGCGATAATTCTTTCTCCCTGATTTTTTCTGGAAAAATAGGATTTTATAGCGTTGGTTTCAGGGTCTGTGGGGCCACCAGGTGGGGACAACCCACCTGGGCGCGCCTGGAGGGGGTGGTGCACCCTGGTGGGTTGTGCCCACCCAATGCCCCCCTCCAGTGGTTCTTGGCTCCAGAAATTCTCTTTTATTGTATAAAAAGTCCTCGTAAAGTTTTGTCCCATTCCGACAACTTTTGTTTCTGCACAAAAACAACACCATGGTAGTTCTGCTAAAAATAGCGTCAGTCCGGGTTAGTTTCATTCAAATCATGCAAATTAGAGTCCAAATGTCACATCCCTAGCTTCTGGTACTGCCTGGTGTTTGCATTTTGCCTGCATCTTGTTTAACTTCATGGAAATTTGAAATGGGGATGTTCAGAACCCTAGCACCAAATGAATTCAACTAGGTTCAAAATAAAATCATTTTCAATGAACCCAAAAATGACTTTAAAAATGTTCATGATTTCTGATAAAGGTGAAAACCTCTGCCAACAATGATGGACATATTTAGGTCATTTTTGGATTTTTGAGTTAATTCATAAGTATTTGAATTTGGACATTCAAATCTTATATATATTTTTAAAGGTCTAAATAATCCTGGAAGTACTTGGGGGCTGTTGGAAATAATTCAAACAGTGCCTATAAATTTATTTCAGGATTTTATGAAGTGATTTAGTATTTTACTAAATCCAGAAACAAAATTATAAAATAGAAAAATAAAAAGAAAGGGAAGAGAGAGGAAACCTCACCTGACTTACCACAGCCCACCTGGTCGGCCCAGCTGGCAGCCCAGCTCGCTGGCCCAGCCCACTAGCGCCTCCAGGTTGTCTTCAACCTGAGGCAGCTATGTGGCAACAGCACAACGACCGTGGCCACCTCCTGCTTCCAGCGACGGGGGCCTCCCTCGTGTCTATCTCGACGCCAGGAGATGCCCTAGATCGCCCTCTGCCCTCCTCGCTATTCTCTGCTCTCGCCCTCGGCCTCTAGCCCCTCTCCCGAGCAGACCCGAACGCGACCGTCGCCACCGTCGGCGTTCACCATGGCCATTGGCATTTCCTCACCCCTCCTCCATTCCCATGAGCTCCGAGATGACCCGATGCTCCTCCAAGTCGAAGCACACGAGCTCGAATGAACCACAACACCGCCATCAACTGATCTTCTCCGAGCACGTCCGCCGGACTTCTTCAACGGATTCGTCACCGTCAGGACTCCCCCAAGCTCTTCGTCTGCACCAGCTGACTCCCCGTGAGCCACCGACCCTCTCCCCTCCATATGTTCCTTTGCACGCACCCCATAGCCATTGCCCCGCGAGCACCCAAAGTCGTCGTCCGCCATGGCCGGTGAGCTCTGTGCCCCCGAGCACCTCCGCTTCGTGTAGTAGCTCTGACGTGCTCCTGCTGTCCTTTAGGTGCTGATTAGCACCTCCGTTCAGCCGCCTTCGAGCTGCAGTACCATGCCCGTGCATAGCCGAGCTCCGACCGCCACTGTCGCCCTTGTCGTCGTCGCTGTAGTCCGCCCTGACACCTCCCACGGCCACCACCCAATGTGGCCCGACGCGCTGCTTCTGTACAGCCCAGCCGCGCGAGCTCTCGTCGCCCAAGATGGCCGGATGAGGAGCGCCACCGCGTCCTGCTTAGTGTCGGCGGCTAATCGCTTGTTAGCCGACATTGCATGGTCATTAGGACTAACTCCCCCACCCTTAGCCACCTCACTGCCGTTGACAATGGGCCCCACCGCCGGTTAAACCCAGTCAGCGCTGGATTTGACCGGGTTTGCCTAGTGTGTCACTGACCAGTGGGCCCCATTGGTCAGGTTTCACCTGGACCTACCATGTTGACCTGCTGACGTCAGGGTGATGTCATGCTGACACAGTAAGTAATTTTCTGTATTTAAAATAATTCAGAAAATTCCAGAGATTGTATAAACTTCAAAATTTCATAGTAATTCAACCGTATCTCAAAATGAAATAAGTTATATATGAAAAATGATCAGAAAAACACAATCTGTCCATCTGTACTGGTTTCATGCATGTTAGAACAACTTATAGTTGCTGTTTAGGACAAATCATATAAATGTCATTTGAATATCCACATATGGAGTTTGAATTTGAATCTTGGATTCAAACCAACTTTATTTAACTTGTTGCTAAATGCAGTAGCTCAAAACACAGCATATTGCCATGTCATGATCATGCATCATATTACTGCATTGCATTGATTATGTTCCTCTTGTTTGCCGTTGGTTTTTCCCCTCTCGATAGACGTGGTTTCGACGATGACTTTGATGACACCGATGAAGAACTATACTATCTTCAGAAGTGCCAGGCAAGCAAAACCCCCTTGTTCATTCCGATACAATCCTGCTCTCTTGCTCCTGCTCTCTTTTACTGCATTAGGACAACAACGACTCATGTGTTACTTGCTGCGGTAGTTGAACCCCTTCTCCTCTGCATGACCTATCATTGCCATAGTAAATAGATGAAACCCACTAGTATGAGTAGGAGTTGTTTGAGCCCTAATGTGCCTACTCATTCATACTTGTTTGTCATGCCTGCTATTCTTAGAGTTGTGTCAGGTATGGTTCATGGGGAATGAATCGGAAAGTGGTGAACATGTCCTACTATGTGTGAGATAAGTGTCTGAACACGATTTGGTAAAGGTAGCGGTGAGAGGCCATGTAGGACTACAAGGTGGGTCGTCTCACTGAAGCTGTCCTCAGGAACTGTGTTCTGTGTTTGTGACCCATGAACATGTACTACCACTCATTGGGATCCTTAATTGACCCTCTCGGGTTCTTAACCACCCTTCTCCTCTGTCCAGGAGTTGCAAGTAGTTTCTAATGTTTGTAGTATGCCAAAGGCCGTGTGAAGCGCTGACCCGAGGGGTAGGCTGTGATGCAATAGGCATGTGGCACGGTGTACCGGGCGCCCGTTTGGTGTATCGGGAACCCTACTCACATTGTTCGGGGCCGTATGTGGAATCTTCGGCCGGACTCCCTGCAGATGGAACCTGAATAGGTGATAAACCTGGACTAGAGACTTGAGTGTTTAGGTAGGCCATGGCCGACACCCTTGGCAGGCTTCCACTTGAGGTTTGCCGAGATACATGACGTGTACATGGAGGTAAGTGGTGAGAGCATGTGTGAAGAAGTACACCCCTGCAGGTTAACATCATCTATTCAAATAGCCGCATCCATGGTAAAGGACCTCTGGGTTGCCTATACAGTTCATAGACAAGTGAAAGTGGATACTCTAAAACGTGCAAGATAAGCGTGAGTGCTATGGATGGCGTTCTCGTAGGGAGACGGGAGCGGATACATAGTGGTGTATTGTTATGGTGAATATGTGGACTCATGTGCGCCACCTCAAAAGAGTTACATGTAGTCGTAGTTCAGGATAGCCACCGAGTCAAAGCTGGCTTGCTGCAGTTAAACTCCACCACCACCCACTTTGTTGGTAATGATGCTTATGTAGTTAGTTCTGATGTAAGTCTTGCTGGGTACATTTGGACTTGCGTTTGCTTAATTTATGTTTTTGCAGAGAGACCTCAGTCTTGCTAGTAGTTTCGCATGGACTTCAACGTTTAGCTTGTTACCTCAACTACGATCTTGTGCCCTCGGCAGGATCTGGTAGATAGTCAGGCTTCTCAGCCTTTTTCATTTGTAGATGTCTGTACTCAGACATGTCAATCTTCTGCATGTATTTTGACTTGTATGCTCTAAATGTGGGGTCATGAGACCCATGTTTGTAATATCCCGCTCCTCGGAGCCTATTGAATAAATACTTCGAGTCATAGAGTTATGTTGTGATGCCATGTTGTATTTGCACATATTGAGCATATTATGTGTATGATTTGAAATGCTTCGCATGTGTGGTATCCGACAACCTAGTTGTTTATCCTTGGTAGCCTCTCTTACCGAGAAATGTCTCCTAGTGCTTCCACTGAGCCCTGGTAGCTTGCTACTGCTCCGGAACACTTAGGCTGGCCGGCATGTGTCCTTCTTCGTTCCTGTGTCTGTCCCCTGGGGAAAATGTCACGCGGTGTCTACCGGAGTCCGGCTAGCCTGCTACAACCTGGATTCTCCGGAGTCCTTTTAGCCCAGCGGCTATAGCCCGGATTCACTCGCTGATGACCGACACGTTCGTTCCTGGGTCATGTATGCTTGTCCCTGTAACTTATTGCCACTTTGGGTTTATGACTAGCCATGTCAGCCCCGGTTCTTTGCCATATGGATGCTGGTGACACTATCATATACGTGAGCCAAATGGCACAAACGGTACCGGGCCTGATAAGGCGACACCCGTGGGGATACCATGCGTGAGGCCGCAAAGTGATATGAGGTGTTACATGCTAGATCGGTGTGGCATAGGATCGGGGTCCTGACAGCTTTGGTATCAGAGCCTGACTGCCTATAGGATTACCAAGCCAAACTGGTCGAAGTTGAGTCTAGAAATTCTCTAGTTATATAAGGGAATTGATTGTGGATGGGAACGTAAGGCTCTTTTTACTCCTTTACCTCATGCCCTTCTGATCCGAGTCATCTTATCTTTCCTACGGGGTTAAGGAACTAGGCTTTCTCTTCTTTCTATGAGGATCATGTGTACTAATCCATAGACTTATAAGATTGTTGGATTTAAGCCTCAGTTCAGTTCCTACTACTTCCGTGTGTTCATAGTTGGTCTCAGAACCTTGATATTGTGCTTCTGTGTGGTTATGCCACCATTTTTGCAGGATGTCTCAAATCCTTTGAGCATTTACAGCCGTTATGCTGGCCGAGTCGTCCCAGGTTTCTAAACAGTATGATGCATTTGCAAATTCCTTCTTACCGTTCTGAAATTCCTTTCTGCCAGATCAACCACACCAACTAGTGTGTTGAGGTACTTCATTGCCTCGGCATTTATGTTGGAGCTATTATTATGACCCTAGGTGCCTAGAGTATCACCTAGTAACCTAGCCATGCTTTGTGTTCCCAGTGTGATGATTCTGGCCATCATTTTCGAAAGCATCCCGTGATGCCACTTAGTAGTAGGTATTCTACTCCTGGGTTTTGAACCCGAGATTCACCCTACTTACCTCATGCTGATAGTGTTTGCTAGTTCCATTAGAATATTAGTAACCTTTGCAATAGTCCTCGAGGTTCATGGTATATCCTTCTTCCAAATATCATGAACTGCTTATGGCAGAAGTTCCTCGCAGAACCGAAAGATTACAACCAGAGTGATCTTGACGAGTTCTCGATTCTATGTTGTGACTCTGCTAGTTCTACCCTTCTGCATGGGTTATCCAGAAGAAATATGTTGGACTCGTTCGACATGTTAATCTATGCATCCACAACTCAAAAAATCTTATGTTCTTTCGAGTTGTCCCTTTTAAGTTGTATTTTGACCCCCATCTATCAATTGATAGTCAGGAGTAGTCGTGCATTCGTGTTCATCGGTGCTTATTACTCTTGTGGTCTGTCAAGCCAATCTATCTCGAAATGACTAGGATAAACAAACTCCAGTACCTCATCCATATCCAGGATTGGGTCAAAGCAGTTGTGTTCCGCAGATCAAATACTAATCCAGCTTTTGTTCTGTTCTACCCTGAAGTATTACCCACTTTATGTGAGGAATGTCATGAACTGCACCCTCTCTTATGAATTCTTGACGTAGTGATACTTCTCGCCATCATTATTCATTCCTCGGTTTTGTGTTGTCGCAACCAGAATGCCTACAAGTGAATCGTGATGTGTGAAATCTATATTCCTAGCAACTCCGTTGCTTGGTAGTTAAATGGACAATAACCTCATTCTTAGCGTGTTAATTACTGAATCATCACCCTAAGGTTGATTGTGCTACCTAGTCCTTATTTCCGGTGCACTCTCTGATTAATGAGTTAGGATTGTGTCAATCCCTCGCTCTATTGATCATATCGTCTTGCCCTGAAAAGCAAGATTGTTCTCGAGCTTAGTAACATGTGGTGGTTCGTGATTTTCCGAATGTCTTCTCGGAAGTATTACCATGTTGTCCCCTGACCCTTATGTTGAGTTCGTGGTCAAGTTGGTTTATTCCTGTAAACCACCCTTTCTCCAAGAATCCGTGTTGGGTACCCTGAGCTAGTTGGCTAAGCTAAACAATAACTTGGGGAGTTGGAAGATAAAAGCTTGCCCGACTTAGTTCATTTTAAGGGATAGCTTGTTTGTGTGTTGAGGAAAGATGGTATTTTCATCGACTGACCCTCGTGATCAATTAATGGACCTATCATCTTATCCAATTTTGATTTGAGTGTGGGCTATCATCAAATCAATTCAGAACCAACGATGTTCATAATGTTGGCTTACTCGTGGTTAATCCCTCGAGCATACACCATTACATCTTTTGGTGTGACCAGTGCTATCGCCGTGTTCACCTAATTATGGAATTCCATTTATATGGAAACCTGGATGAATTGTTGTTGAGCCCATCGACAACATCCTTATGTTCTTCATGATTTTGTGGAACGTTAAGCTAGTGTTGGAAACTTTTGAAAGTATCTCTTCATGCTAGTTCATGAAGCATATGCTCGGATGAAAGAAGTGACTTCCTCTAATTCATGTGCATTTGATGCAAGTTGCCGCTGGGAATATGAGAAAGTCAATGTTGCCTCCTTTGGAATCATTCCTAATCAGTCATGCACACGTGCGAATTCTGTGGTTTGAAGACTTCCAACCTTCACTCTATATGTATCCCTAGCACACCAAGCCACTGATTGATTTGTTCAAGGAGAAGGAGTTCCTTCCTAAGATGTAATCCGGACTTATGTAAGGACTTCAACATCCTCGATGATGGTTCCCCAACCTGAACTCGGTAGTATTTTCTTATAAGACTACTACGTGGTCATGCTTGTCTCGGACAACGTGTTCACATATTGTAGCAGAACCAGCTCATGTTTTGGAACTTACTACTGTAGTCCATTTCCCGAGAATTCTGCAATGTCATCTCATCAGTTTGTGTTGCAAACTTTCACTTTCCTTTCTAGACTTGATGAGTATGGAATATTCTGACACCAACCATATCTGAATCTCAGGCAGGTATGATGGTTGGAACACTTCCCAAGATTTATAGTATCGGTCTCTCTGTAACCCGGTAAGGTGGATGTCGTGGCCAACACACCCATCTAGAAGACCTATTATTGTAGTATCTTGATTGAGGAAGTTGGCCACCTTCCCATAAGGATCTCGTAGAATTTATTCCAGTAGTTGTTCCTTATGGATTTTTGTGCTTCCGAAGTTCGACCTTTTACTTGATGTTCTAGATGTCAAACCATATCCATGCATGGGATACGCTAGTACATCAAGGAGAACATTAGAAGCGGAGTGCTAAATGTCTCTCGGTCGATCATCCAAATTTTGTTCCCTTGGCCTCGCTAAGGTGAAATCTAAGAAAGTGTTATCCTCCTTGCATCTGCATCCTCCCCCAATGTCCATCATTGTGGTATGTTCAGTTGCCAGGATCCTTGCCACGGATATTGGTAAAACCTTGATGAATATGGAAATGCTCAAGTTCTTGAGAGCATGCACAAGCACTAGGTGTTATCGTCAGCACTAACTGGGATTGCTCTCAATTTCCTCGGTTATGCTATAACTCTTCAAACAGTGGGGTCACTCTCTACTGTTTGGTTTCTCCCCAGTTACTAGAATCATTCCTAGCATTTGCATTTTTGTTCCCATCTTGCACCATCATTGTGCCATCCTACCTTGGACTACCCTTCTCAATAATTACTGATAAGGACCATCTTCAAAAGTGGTCCTACTATGGGTTCCATCCATTTCCGATGATAAGCAAAATCACCCTTGTGTTGTTTTCAACAAGGTAATCCACATCGTCCATTCTAGTCCGGGTATGCCATTCCTTCAAACTCCGTCACACGATCATATGGGAATTACCTCAGGCTGGTGTAGAGAATTCTATTGATCTCGGAGTCAAAAGAAATTATTTTTGCCAATTAATGGACAATTCTACGAGTCACCCTCCTTTAAGGTGTCTCATTATGGTATCATGACAAGTCAACTCCTTGCTATGTTGATAACCGTCCACCACCCTCTTAAGTGTGGAATTGTTGTCTACCTAGTAAACCCTCGTCATCTGTTCCACTCCATCCCTCTAGATGTGTGCTTCATGTCTCACCTCGAGAGATGTTGCTATGTCTCATTCCGTGAGTTGATTCTGAGTTGTTCGATCTTCAAGAAGATTGATCCTTCTAGAGTTTTTCTTTTCCTCTCGTTGTCATGTAGTAGAGTTCTCAGAGCAAGACATCGAGACAATCATGGTGATCGAATCAACATTCTTATGAAGTGCAACCGGGATCATGAAGATTGTGTTAGTTGCGGCCCCCTTTTCATCTTACCCTATACTTGAATCTTGGGACAAGATTCTTGTTTAGTGGGGGTGAGTTGTCACATCCCTAGCTTATGGTACTGCCTGGTGTTTTAAATGTTTAACTTCATGGAAATTTTAAATGGGGATGTTCAGAACCCTAGCACCAAATGAATTCAACTAGGTTCAAAATAAAATCATTTTCAATGAACCCAAAAATGACTTTAAAAATGTTCATGATTTCTGATAAAGGTGAAAACCTCTGCCAACAATGGACATATTTTTAGGTCATTTTTCGATTTTCAAGTTAATTCATAAGTATTTGAATTTGGACATTTAAATCTTATAAATATTTTTAAATGTCCAAATAATCCTGGACGTACTTGGGGGCTGTTGGAAATAATTCAAACAGTGCCTATAAATTTATTTCAGGATTTTATGAAGTGATTTAGTATTTTACTAAATCCAGAAACAAAATAACAAAATAGAAAAATAAAAATAAAGGTAAGAGAGAGGAAACCTCACCTGACTTATCGCAGCCCACCTTGCCGACCCACCTGGCAGCTGAGCTCGTTGGCCCAGCTCACTAGCGCTGCCAGGTTGTCTTCAACCTGAGGCACCTGCATGGCAGCAGCACAGCGACCGCGGCCACCTCCTGCTTCCAGCCATGGGGGCCTCCCTCGTGTCTATCATGATGCCAGGATATGCCCTGGCCCCCCTCTGCCCTCCCCGCTACTCTCTGCTCTCTCCCTCGGCCTCTAGCCCATCTCCCGAGCAGACCCGAATGCGGCCGTCGCCACCATCGGCGTTCACTGTTGCCATCGGCCCTTCCTCACCCCTTCTCCATGCCCACGAGCTCCGAGACGACCCGATGCTCCTCCAAGTCGAAGCACACCAGACCGAATGAACCGTAGCGCTGCCATCGACTAATCTTCTCTGAGCACGGCCGCCGGACTTCTTCGACGGATTCGTCATCATCAGGCCTCCCCCAAGCTCTTTGTATCCACCGGTCGACTCCCTGTGAGCCACTGACCCTCTCCCCTCCATTTGTTCCTTCACGCGCGCACCATAGCAGTTGCCCCGCGAGCACCCGAAGCCGCCGTCCGCCATGGCCGGCGACCTCCATGCCCCCAAACACCTCCGCTTCGCGTAATAGCTGCGATGTGCTCCTGCTGCCCTTTAGGTGCTGATTAGCACCTCCGTTTACTCGCCTTCGAGCTGCAGCACCGCACCCGTGCATAGCCAAGCTCCGACCGCCGTTGTCGCCCTTGCCGTCGCCGCTGTAGTCCGCCCCGACACCTCCCACGGCCACCACCCGATGCGCCCCGACGCGTTGCATCTGTAGAGCCCAGTCGCGCGAGCTCTCATCGCCGGAGATGGCCGGACGAGGAGCGCCGCCGCGTCCTGCGTAGCACCGACGGCTAATTGCCGGTTAGCCGACGTGGCACGGTCATTAGGACGACCCCCCCAACCTTAGCAACCTCACTGCCACTAACAACGGGCCCCACCACCAGTCAAACCAAGTCAGCGCTGGATTTGACAGGGTTTGCCCAGTGTGTCACTGACCAGTGGGCCCCACAGGTCACGTTAGACCTAGACCCGCCCTATTGACCTGCTGACATCAGGGTGATGTCATGCTGACGCAGTAAGTAATTATCTGTATTTAAAATAATTCAGAAAATTCCAGAAATTGTATAAACTTCAAAAATTCATAGTAATTCAACCGTACCTCAGAATGAAATAAGTTATGTATGAAAAATGATCAGAAAAATCCAATCTACCCATTTGTACTGGTTTCATGCATGTTAGAACAACTTATAGATGATTTTTAGGACAAATCATATAAATGGCATTTGAATATCCACATATGGAGTTTGAATTTGAATCTTGGATTCAAACCAACTTCATTTAACTTGTTGCTAGTTCCAGTAGCTCAAACGACAGAATATTGCCATGTCATGATCATGCATCATATTATTGCATTGCATTGATTATGTTCCCTCTTGCTTGCCGGTGGTTTGTCCCCTCTCGATAGACGTGGTTTCGATGATGAGTTCAATGACACCGATGAAGAACTATACTATCTTGAGAAGTGACAGGCAAGCAAAACCCCCTTGTTCATTCTGATACCATCCCACTCTCTCGCTCCTGCTCTCTTTTACTGCATTAGGACAACAACGACTCATGTGTTACTTGCTGCGGTAGTTGAACCCCTTTTCCTCTGCATGACCTGTCATTGCCACAGTAAATAGATGAAACCCACTAGCATGAGTAGGAGTTGTTTGAGCCCTGATGTGCCTACTCATTCATGCTTGTTTGTTATGCCTGCTATGCTTAGAGTTGTGTCAGGTCTGATTCATTGGGAATGAATCGGAAAGTGGTGAACATGTCCTGTTGTGTGTGAGCTAAGTGTGTGAACACGATTTGGTAAAGGTAGCAGTGAGAGGCCATGTAGGAGTACATGGTGGGTTGTCTCATTGAAGCCGTCCGCAGGAACTGAGTTCTGTGTTTGTGATCCATGAACAGCTACTACCACTCATTGGGATCCTTAATTGACCCTCTTGGGTTCTTGACCACTCTTCTCCTCTGTTTAGGAGTTACAAGTAGTTTCTGGTGTGTGTAGTATGCTGGGGCCTCATAACCCACAAGTGTAGGGGATCGCAACAGCTTTCGAGGGTAAAGTATTCAACCCAAATTTATTGATTCGACACAAGGGGAGCCAAAGAATATTCTTGAGTATTAGCAGTTTAGTTGTCAATTCAACCACACCTGGATAACTTAGTATCTGCAGCAAAGTATTTAGTAGCAAAAGTGGAATGATAATAAAGGTAACGGTAGCAAAAGTAAAGATAAATGTTTCTGGGTTTTGTTAGTAGCTGTAACAGTAGCAACGGAAAAGTAAATAAGCGAAGAACAATATATGAAAAGCTCGTAGGCAATGGATCAGTGATGGATAATTATGCCGGATGCGATTCCTCATGTAATAGCTATAACATAGGGTGACATAGAACTAGCTCCAATTCATCAACGTAATGTAGGTATGTATTCCGTAAATAGTCATACGTGCTTATGGAAAAGAACTTGCATGACAGCGGGGTCCTAACGGAAACTAAGGGATATTAAGGCCTCCTTTTAATAGAGAACCGGGACAAAGCATTAGCACATAGTGAATACATGAACTCCTCAAACTACGGTCATCACCGAGAAGTATCCCGATTATTGTCACTTCGGGGTTGTCGGATCATAACACATAATAGGTGACTATAGACTTGCAAGATAGGATCAAGAACACACATATATTCATGAAAACATAATAGGTTCAGATCTGAAATCATAGCACTCGGGCCCTAGTGACAAGCATTCAGCATAGCAAAGTCATAGCAACATCAATCTCAGAACATAGTGGATATTAGGGATCAAACCCTAACAAAACTAACTTGATTACATGGTAAATCTCATCCAACCCATCACCATCCAGCAAGCCTACTATGGAATTACTCACGCACGACGGTGAGCATCATGAAATTGGTGATGGAGGATGGTTGATGATGACGACGGCGATGAATCCCCCTCACCGGAGCGCCAAACGGACTCCAGATCAGCCCTCGGAGAGAGATTAGGGCTCGGCGGCGGCTCCATGTCGTAAAACGTGATGAAACTTTCTCTCTGATTTTTTTCTCGCTGAACGTGAATATATGGAGTTGGAGTTGAGGTCGGTGGAGGTCCAGGGGGCCCATGAGATAGGAGGCCGCGCCCTAGGGGGGGCACGCCCCCTGTCTCGTGGGCAGCCTATGGGCCCCCTGGCATTAATTATTTTGCCAAAAATTCTTATTAATTCCAAAAAGTGCCTCCGTGGATTTCCATGACATTCCGAGAACTTTTCTTTTCTACACATAGAACAACATCATGGCAGTTCTGCTGAAAATAGCGTCAGTCCGGGTTAGTTTCATTCAAATCATGCAAGTTAGAGTCCAAAACAAGGGCAAAAGTGTTTGGAAAAGTAGATACGTTGGAGACGTATCAACTTCCCCAAGCTTAAGCGTTTGCTTGTCCTCAAGCAATTCAGTTGATAAACTGAAAGTGATAAAGAAAAACTTTTACAAACTCTATTTGCTCTTGTTGTTGTAAACATGAAAAGCCAGCATTCACTTAGCTCTCACAATTACTCATATCAATAACATAATCAGCTAGCGAGCCATAATAATAAAACTCGGATGACAACACTTTCTCAAAATAATTATAACATGATATAACAAAATGGTATCTCGCTAGCCCTTTCTGAGACCGCAGAACATAAATGCAGAGCACCTTTAAAGATCAAGGACTGACTAAACATTGTAATTCATGGTAAAAGGGATCCAGTCAAGTCATACCCAATATAAACCAATAGTAATGAATGCAAATGACAGTCTGCTCTCCAGTGGGTGATTTTAATAAGAAGGGTGATGACTCAACATAAAAGTAAATAGATAGGCCCTTCGCAGAGGGAAGCAGGGATTTGTAGAGGTGCGAGAGCTCTATTTTAAAATAGAGATTGAATAACATTTTGAGCGGCATACTTTTGCTGTCAACGCAACAACTATGAGATGGATGTATCTTCCATACTACATGCATTATAGGCAGTTCCCAAACAGAATGGTAAAGGTTTATACTCCCCCAACCACCAACAAGCAACAATCTGTGGCTTGCACGAAACAATGAGTGCCTCCAACATACAACAGCCCTAGGGGAGTTTTGTTTAATTATTTTGATTTTCTTTGATCTTTTTGGATCATGGGACTGGGCATCCCGGTTACCGGCCCTTTCTCAAGAATGATGAGCGGAGTCCATCCTCTTGAGAATAACCCACCTAGCATGGAAGATATAGGCAGCCCTAATTGTAACATGAGCTGCTCGAGCATACAAAACAGAATTTCATTGGAAGGTTTGGAGTTTGGCACATACAAATTTACTTGGAACGGCAGGTAAATACCGCATATAGGAAGGTATAGTGGACTCATATGGAACAACTTTGGGGTTTAAGGAGTTTGGATGCACAAGCAGTATTCCCGCTTAGCACGGGTGAAGGCTAGCAAAAGACTGGGAAGCGACCAACTGAGAGAGCGACAACAGTCATAAACATGCATTAAAATTAGTTTATACCGAATACAAGCATGAGTAGGATATAATCCACCATGAACATAAATATCATGAAGGCTATGTTGATTTGATTCAACTACATGCGTGAACATGTGCCAAGTCGAGTCACTCAATTCATTCAAAGGAGGATACCATCCCATTATACCACATCATAACCATTATAATAGCATGTCGGCACGCAAGGTAAACCATTATAACTCATAGCTAATCAGGCATGGCACAAGCAACTATAATCTCTAAATGTCATTGCAAATATTTACTTCATAATAGCTGACTCAGAAATGATGAACTCATCATATTTACAAAAACAAGAGAGGTCGAGTTCATACCAGCTTTTCTCATCCCAATAAGTCCATCATATATCGTCATTATTGCCTTTCACTCGCACGACCGAACGATGTATATAATAATAAGAGTGCACGTGCATTGGACTCAGCTGCAATCTGCAAGCATTCAACTCAAGAGAGAAGACAAGTAATATGGGCTCTAAGTTAAATAAACAATCATGCATATGAGAGCCACTAAGCATTTTCAATATGGTCTTCTCGACCCCCAAAGGAAAGAAAAGAAAAGAAAACTATTTACACGGGAAAGCTCCCAACAAGTAAGAAGAAGAACTAGAAATCTTTTTGGGTTTTTATTCTAATTCTACTACAAGCAAGGAAACTAAACTAACTATTTTTTTTGGTTTTTCTTAAGGTTTATCAAACACACAAGAAGAAAACTAGAAAAAGCAATTTAAACTAGCATGGATAATACAATGAAAGAGTATGAGCACCGACGACTAGTGTGTGAACATGAATGTAAAGTCGGTGAGAAATACGTACTCCCCCAAGCTTAGGCTTTTGGCCTAAGTTGGTCTAATACCAATGAATGCCTTGCTGATATCCATAAGTGAAACTGGGGATGTACTGAAATGCAGAGGCGACCGCCTCCTGAGCAGTAGCGTGTTGGCGAGCTGCCTCCATTGCCCTCTCACATTCAGTTGCTTCTTCCTTGTGGACAACATATCTTCCTTTTGCCTGATAATCAAAAAGGTAGGGAGCAGGAAGAGTAACAGGGACGACATTGCGTTTGTCATAGATTAGTCGATAATGGAGGAATTGTTCATTCCTCTCAAGAAAATGATGATCGAACATAGCTTCTTTATCCAAATAAACAGGAGGTAAAATCATATCCCCCTCTTGAGGGGCTATATTAAGAAAATTAGCCACACGGGTTGCATAAATTCCTCCAAATAACCCCCCCCCTTCTACTATTATTCTGCAACCTACGTGCGACTATTGCCCCCAAGCTATAACCTTTATAACCTGACACAGCACTCTTGAGGACACAAAGATCAGGGACACACATGTGACATGCTTCGTCCTTACCCTTAATGCATCTACCGATAAAGAGAGCAAAATAATGTATAGCAGGAAAATGAATGCTCCCTATGGTAGCTTGTTCTATGTCCCTAGATTCTCCCACAGTAATACTAGCAAGAAAATATCTAAATTCAGATTTGCGAGGATCATTAATATTACCCCACTACGGGAGTTTGCAAGCAGTTGTGAAATCCTCTAAATCCATGGTATAAGATGTATCATAAATATCAAACATGACACTAGGAGAATTACGCGCACAGATATACTGGAACCTCCGCACAAAGGAATCAGTCAATTGATAGTATTGAGGACACTTATCTTGTAAGAAGTCCTCCAGCTCGGGATTACGCACATACGCATCAAATTCCTCCTTGAAGCCTACTTCGACCATAAAGTCATCGGATGGCCACTCACAAGCTTGTACATTTGCGTCCCTCGGCAATTCAACATCTTGCACACGTATAGCAATCCTTGGCCCTTTCTTTGCCGAGGAACCACCTTGGTACATTCTTCTAAGCATATTTATTTTTCTGAAATTTTAGTAACTTTGAAATAAAAGTGAATAAAACTAAAAAAGATTGATAGCAACTACTCCTAAAAGTGCCTAGAGCCTATATCATGCATTGGAATTGGTTGGAACCTCGTAAATTTAACATGCAAGCTCAAGAACATGGTCACCTATGCAACAAAAATTTGCAATGAATAAAGCACTAGAACAAAAACTATTTGGACCAATGGAGGAGTCACATACCAAGCAACAATCTCCCAAAGCAGTTTTGTGAATGGAGCTTTGAGCAAGGAGATCGAAAATCGCAGCAAAACGAGCTAGAACTCGTGCTTGAGCTGGATGGGGATTTCTTGGGTAGAAGATGAAGTGTGTGGGTGCTGGCATAAGTTGGGGGGGGGGCACCAGGGGCCCAAGAGACAGGGGCGCGCCCTCCACTCTCGTGGTATGGTGCTTGCCCCTCCTGCAGTGTTTTCAGTGCCTAAAATCCTCAAATATTCCAGAAAAAATCATACTAAATTTGCAGGGCATTTGGAGCACTTTTATTTTCGGACTATTTTTTAATGCACGGATAATTCAAAAAACAGACGGATAACACTTTTTTGCTTTATTTATTCTAAATAACAGAAAGTAAAACTAGGGTACAGAAGGTTGTGCCTTCTAGTTTCATCCATCTCGTGATCATCAAAATGAACCCACTAACAAGGTTGATCTAGTCTTGTTAACAAACTCATTCCGAATAACACGGAACTGGAGAAATTTCGAATAACACTGAGTTACCTCAACGGGGATATGAAAATCCCCAACAATAAGAATATCATACTTTTTCTTGGCAGTAGGGAGAGGAAATTCAAAACCTCCAAAAATGATAGTTGGAACTTTTTCAATAGAATTGATGCTATGAACTTGAGATTGTTTCCTCGGAAAGTGTACCGTATGCTCATTACCATTAACATGAAAAGTGGCATTGCCTTTGTTGCAATCAATAATAGCCCCTGCAGTATTAAAAAAAGGTCTACCAAGGATAATAGACATAGTATCGTCCTCGGGAATATCAAGAATAACAAAGTTCGTTAAGATAGTGACATTTGCAACCACAACAGGCACATCCTCACAAATACCGACATGTATAGTAGTTGATTTATCAGCCATTTGCAAATATATTTCAGTAGGCGTCAACTTATTCAATTCAAGTCTATGATATAAAGAGAGAGGCATAACACTAACACCGGCTCCAAGATCACATAAAGCAGTTCTAACATAATTTCTTTTAATGGAGCATGGTATAGTTGGTACACCCAGATCTCCAAGTTTCTTTGGTATTCCACCCTTGAAAGTGTAATTAGCAAGCATGGTGGAAATTTCAGCTTCCGGTATCTTTCTTTTATTTGTAATGATATCCTTCATATACTTAGCATAAGGATTTACTTTCAGCATATCAATTAAGCGCATACGTAAGAAAATAGGTCTAATCATTTCAGCAAAGCGCTCAAAATCATCATCATCCTTTGACTTGGATGGTTTAGGAGGAAAGGGCATGTGTTTCTGAACCCATGGTTCTCTTTCTTTATCGTGCTTCCTAGCAACAAAATCTCTCTTATCATAATGTTGATTCTTTGATTGTGGGTTATCAAGATCAACAGCAGGTTCAATCTCTACATCATTATTTTTGCTAGGTTGAGCATCAACATGAACATTATCATTAACATTATCACTAGGTTCATGTTCATCACCCGATTGAGTTTCAGCATCAGAAATAGAAATATCATTGGGATTCTCAGGTGTGTCTACATTAGGTTCACTAGAAGCATGCAAAGTCCTATCATTTTTCTTTTTCTTATTTTTAGAAGAACTAGGTGCCTCAAAATTATTTCTCTGAGAATCTTGCTCGATTCTCTTAGGGTGGCCTTCAGGATACAAAGGTTCATGAGTCATTCTACCAGTTCTAGTAGCCACTCTAACAACAAAGTCATTTTCATTATTTAAATCATCAAGCAAATCATTTTGAGCTTTAAGTACTTGCTCAGCTTGAGTAGCAACCATAGAAGCATATTTGCTGACGAGTTTGAGTTCATCTTTAACTCTAGCCAGATTATCGCCTAGACATCCTATCTTGAAAGCATTATTCTTTAACTCTCTAGCAACATAAGCATTAAAACTTTCTTGTCTAGCCATAAAGTCATCAAATTCATCTAAGCATGGGCTATGAAATTTAGTAGAAGGGATTTCAACTTCATCATATCTATAGAGAGAATTTACCTTTACTACCTATGTCGGGTTATCAAGACAATGTGGTTCTTCAGTCGGTAAATTAAGACCATGTATTTCTTCAATAGGTGGTAAATTCTTAACATCTTCAGCTTTAATACCTTTTTCTTTCATTGATTTCTTTGCCTCTTGCATATCTTCGGGACTGAGAAATAAAACACCTCTCTTCTTCCGAGTGGGTTTAGGGATAGGCTCAGGAGTTGGCTCAATTGGTTCCGGAATTACTTCAGGAATTGGCTCAAGAAGAGTCCAATTATTTTCATTAGTCAACATATTATTCAATAATATTTTAGCTTCATCGACTGTTCTTTCCCTGAAAACACAACCAGCACAACTATCCAAGTAGTCCTTGGAAGCATCGGTTAGTCCATTATAAAAGACATCAAGTATTTCATTTTTCTTAAGAGGATGATCAGGCAAAGCACTAAGTAACCGGAGAAGCCTCCCCCAAAGGAGACTCTCTTCTTTGATTTGCACAAAATTATATATTTCCCGCAAGGCAGCTTGTTTCTTATGAGCAGGGAAATATTTAACAGAGAAGTAATAAATCATATCCTGGGGACTACGCACACAACCAGGAGCAAGAGAATTATACCAAGTCTTAGCATCACCCTTTAATGAGAACGGAAATATCTTAAGGATATATAAATAGCGAGACTTCTCATCATTAGTAAACAGGGTGGCTATATCATTCAACTTGGTAAGATGTGCCAGAACAGTTTCAGATTCAAGGCCATAAAAAGGATCAGATTCAACTAAAGTAATAATATCAGGATCAACCGAGAATTCACAATCCTTATTAGTAACACAGATAGGTGAAGTAGCAAAAGCAAGATCGGGTTTCATTCTAGCATTAAGAGACTGCTGCTTCCATTTAGCTAATAATTTCTTAAGATCATATCTATCATTCCAAGCAAAGATTTCCCTAGCAGCTTCTTCATTCATAACATAACCCTTAGGAACAATAGGTAATACATAATCATCGGGAGAACCTTCATCATCACTATCATCAATAATAGGTTCTTCAGTAATTTCATTCCCCCTAACTCTAGCAAGTTGTTCATCAAGAAATTCACCTAAAGGCAAAGTAGTATCAAGCACAGAAGTAGTTTCATCATGCATAGCAGAAGTGGCATCATCAATAACATGCGACATATCAGAATTCATAGCAGTAGCAGGTTTAGGTGTCGCAAGCCTACTAATAACGGAAGGAGAATCTAGTGCAGAGCTAGATGGCAGTTCCTTACCTCCCCTCATAGTTGAGGGCAAAATAGTAGTTCGATCGTCTTTCAAGTTCTTCATAGTGATCAACAGATATAAATCCCAAGTGACTCAGAGAATAGAGCTATGCTCCCCGACAATGGCGCCAGAAATTAGTCTTGATAACCCACAAGTGTAGGGGATCGCAACAACTTTCGAGGGTAAAGTATTCAACCCAAATTTATTGATTCGACACAAGGGGAGCCAAAGAATATTCTTGACTATTAGCAGTTGAGTTGTCAATTCAACCACACCTGGATAACTTAGTATCTGCAGCAAAGTATTTAGTAGCAAAAGTGGTATGATAATAAAGGTAACGGTAGCAAAAATTAAAGATAAATGTTTAGGTAGGCCGTGGTAACTTCAGCCATATGTGGAAACTTTGGCCGGACTCCCTGCGGATGGAACCTAAATAGGCAATAAACCTGGACTAGAGACTTGAGTGTTTAGGTAGGCCGTGGCCGACACCCTCGCCAGGCTTCCGCTTGAAGGTTGCCGAGATACATGACGTGTACATGGCAGTAAGTGGCGAGAGCGTGTGTGAAGAAGTACACCCCTGCAAGGTTATCATCATCCATTCGAATAGCCGCGTCCACGGTAAAGGACCTCTGGGTTGCCTATACAGTTCATAGACAAGTGAAAGTGGATACTCTAAAATGTGCAAGATAAGCGTGAGTGTTATGGATGGCGTTCTCGTAGGAAGAAGAGAGCGGATCCATAGTGGTGTATTGTTATGGTGAATATGTGCACTCGTGTGCGCCACCTCAAAAGAGTTAAAGTTGGCTTGCTGCAGTTAAACTCCACCACCCCCTTTGTTGATAATGATGCTTATGTAGTTAGTTCTGATGTAAGTCTTGCTGGGTACATTTGTACTCACGTTTGCTTAATTTATGTTTTTGCGGAGAGACCTCAGTCTTGCTAGAAGTTCCGCATGGACTTCGACGTTTAGCTTATTACCTCAGCTATGATCTTGTGCCCTCGGCAGGATCTGGTAGATAGTCAGGCTTCTCAGCCTTTTTCATTTGTAGATGTTTGTACTCAGACATGTCAATCATCCGCATGTGTTTTGACTTGTATGCTCTGAATGTGGGGTCATGAGACCCATGTTTGTAATATCTCGCTCCTCAGAGCCTAATGAATAAATACTTTGAGTCATAGAGTTATGTTGTGAGCCATGTTGTATTTGCACATATCGAGCATATTGTGTGTATGATTTGAAATGCTTGGTATGTGTGGGATCCGACAACCTAGTTGTTCATCCTTGGTAGCCTCTCCTACCAGGAAATGTCTCTTAGTGCTTCTACTGAGCCCTGGTAGCTTGCTACTACTCCGGAACACTTAGGATGTCTGGCATGTGTCCTTCTTTGTTCCTGTGTCTGTCCCCTCGGAGAAGTATCACGTTGTGTCTACTGGAGTCCTGCTAGCCTGCTATAGCCCAGATTCTCCGGAGTCTTGTTAGCCCAGCTGCTACAACCCAGATTCACTCGCTAATGACTGACACGTTCGTTGCTGGGTCATGTATGCATGTCACTGTAAGTTAGTGCCACTTTGGGTTTACGACTAGCCATGCCAACCCGGGTTCTTTGCTATATGGATGCTAGCGACACTATCATATACGTGAGCCAAAAGGTGCGAACGGTCCGGCCTGGTAAGGCAACACCCGTGAGGATACTATGCGTGAGGCTGCAAAGTGATATGAGGTGTTACTGCAAGATTAGTGTGGCATAGGATTGGGGTCCTGACACCAAAACAAGAGGAAAAGTGTTAGGAAAAGTAGATATGACGGAGACGTATCAACTCCCCCAAGCTTAAACCTTTTCTTGTCCTTTGATAAACTGAAAGTGAAAAAGAAAAACTTTTATGAACTCTTTTGCTCTTGTTTCCATAAATAAGCTTAAACAATACCTAGGTTTTCAGCAAAGATTATAACTAACCATGTTGACAATAACTCTTAAAAATTATATTCACTCATATCAATGACATAATCAACTAGCGAGAGATAATAAGACATCTCAAACAACAACATGTTGTCAAAATAACCATGATAGAATATGTCAATAGTGGTATCTCGCTAGCCCTTTCTGAGACCGCAAAACATAAATGCAGAGCACCTCCAAAGTTCAAGCAGTGACTAGACATTGTAATTCATGGTAGAAAAGATCCAGCCATGATGCACCTAACATTTGCTACACACAATGCATCAACATGACAACAGTGCTCTCAGGTTCTGGCGCTTATTTGAGAAGGTCATGACACAACATAAATGTAAATAGATAGTCCCTTCACAGATGGAAGTAGTGATTTGCAGAGGTGCCAGAGCTCAAGTTTTTTTAAAAAGAGAGGTAAATGAAATTTTCAAACATGCACCCTTCTTGTTTACTTCGTGACCATCAGTTATCAATATCTTGCATGCTAAACACATTAGTAGCGGTTCCCAAGCAATAAAGTAAAGGTTATTGCTCCATAGGAGTTTTTGTTTGATTATTGATAAGTTCTTTTTGCAATTTGGTATTGGGAATCCCTATTACCACCCCTTTTCTCGTGCAATGGTGAGTGAATAAACACCCATCCTGAGAATAACCCACTTAGCATGGAAGATACCAACTACCTCCTGTCGCTCTATGAACAATCTGGCACACAAAAAGGATATTTATTTGAAGTTTTTAGAGGTGGCACATGCAAACTTACTTAGGACGGCAGTGTAATACCGCATATAGGTAGGTATGGTGGACTCAACTAGAATAACTTGGGTTTCAGGTTTTTGATGTACAAGCAGAATTCCCACTTAGTACAGGAGAAGGCTAGAAAATGGGTTGAGAAGCGGCCAGCTAGAGAGCAACAATGGTCATGAACATGCATTATGCATAAGTAACATTGGATACTAGCATGAGTAGGATATGAAACACCATGAACATCAATATCATAGAGGCTATGTTGGTTTTGATTCAACTACATGCATGAACATGTGCCAAGTCAAGCCACTCGAACATTCAGAGGAGGATACCAAATAATCATACCACATCACAATCATTTTAACGCAATGTTGACATCCAAGATGAATCATTATCCACTCCTATCTACTTATGCATGGCATGAGAAACTATAATCTCTAATTGTCATTGCAAACATGTTTTATCATAATAGGCTAAATCATGGATACTTGGTTAAACATATTTACAAAAACAGAACAAGTCGAGTTCATACCCATTTCTCTCTGCCACGGCCAGCTCATCGAATATCGTCATTATTGCCTTTCACTTGCATGACCGAACGATTTTAAAACAATAATAGTGCAAGAGTGTCGTGGACTAAGGTGGAATTTGCAAACATTTTATTCAAAAGAAGAAGACAAGGTAATATGGGCTCTTCGGTAGATCAACAATAATTCAAATGAAAGCCACTCAACATTTTCATCGTGGTCTTCTCTTCGTTATGACTCAATAAAAAGAAAAAGAAATTCAGAGAATTAGACTGAAATGTTTTTGGAGTTTTTGGTTCTTCGTAAAGAAGCAAATAAAAAGGGAAAAGCAAAAACAAGAAAAACTATTTACACGGGAAAGCTCCCAACAAGCAAAAGAAGAAGAAGGAAATATTTTTGGGTTTTCTTTTTAGTGCTACAACAATTTAAACTAGGAAGAAAAATCAAAAAGAAGCAAGAAATATGTTTTTGGATTTTCTCAAAGTTTTTCAAACACACAAGAAGGAAGCGAGAAAATAAATTTAACATGGATAATACAATGAAAAAGTGTGAACACCGATAACTAGAATGAAATGTGTGTACATGAATGTAATGTCGGTGGGAATACGTACTCCCCCAAGCTTAGGCTTTTGGCCTAACTTGGTAATCACCAGTCGTAGAAGCCATGAGGTCCGATGTTGAAGTGCTGGGGAGCGGGCACCTGAGGGTCCCACTGCTGAGGCTCCTCCACTGCTGCAGCCAGGTTGTTTCGGTAAAGCGATAATGTCCTCAGGTGTAATCCTGTATCCGCCTCTTTCAATATGATCAAACAAAGCAGGTGCAGGCAGTGGAATAATATCACGAGTTTTCTCACTGAAAACTAGTTATAAGGAATATTAATATCAGGGTAATCAGCAGCAATAAATTGGTGGTCTTCCATAGCCGCTCGATCTAGGTAAACCTTAGGTAAAGGATGATCATGCTGGCGTATCTGAACGTTAAAGTGAGTCGCTCAGCGAGTAGCGTAGATGCCCCCATGTATTTTACCCATGGATCTATTAATGTGAAGGATACGTGCCACATAGCTCCCAAGCTATAAGTGTTGTCGCCATAAAGTGCGCGACGTAAAACAACAAGGTCTGGAGTGCTAAGTGCACCTACCTTCTCTCTAGCAAGTAAGTACTTTGCAATGAATAGAGCAAAATAATGTACAACAGGAAAATGCAAGCTAGTAGCAGTGACACCCGACACCCCTCTCTCGTCTCCCACTGTCAGAGTATGGTAAAAACCATCAAACTCCGCGGGCCTAGGCTCTACCAAACCACCATCAGAAGGAAGCATGCATATGTGACAAAATTCAGTAAGTGGTAACTGGTAGTTTTCAGCATATAAATTAAATTGCACCTCAGGGGGATTATTCCTAGAATGGAAATGAAAATTTTGCAAAAAAGAATTTGTGAGGAGATGATACTGTTCACATTGAACTGCGATGAAGTCGGTGAGGCCGGCATTAGCAGCATATTGCGCAAACTCTTGAAGGATTCCAACCCCTTCCATGAACGGATTATGCGGCCATTCGCACGGCCGTAACTCCGCCAACCTCTAGGTATGGAGATCATTGTCAAATGACTCCTCAATAACTCCCTTTGAGCTCTTCTTGGAAGCAAACTTCCTAAAGAAACTCATCTTTTCCTATGAACAAAATTCTAAAAAAATTAGTCCACAAAATTTTTCTCAACAAAACATTACAAAAATGATAGCAACTACTCATAGGGATGTATAGAGGCCATAATAAGCATTCAAACTACTTAGAACTCTAAGAATTCAACATACAAGCTCATCTACAGCAGCACCAAGAGTAACTAATTATTCAAAATATAAACCACTAAAGCAAAAACTAATTGGACACATGGAGGAGTCACATACCAAGCAACAATCCCCCAAAGCAGTTTCAGAAATGGAGCTTTGAGCAAGGAGATCGAAATCCATGGGGTTGAGAGCAAGAACACGAGAGAGAGAGAAAGAGAGAGAGAGAGAGAGCAATGGTGATTTTTTTCTGGAGGTAGGTGATGATGTGGGATGAAGAGATAAGTGAGGGCGCCCACGTGGGGACCATAACCCACCAGGGCGCGCTTGGGGGTCCTGGCGCACCCAGGTGGGTTGTGCCCACCTGGTGCACCTCCCTCTGATATTATTTGCACCAGAAATTCTTAAATATTCAGAAAAAAATCGTATTAAATTTTCAGAGAATTCAGAGAACTTTTATATTTGGGTCATTTTTTATTGCACGGAAAACTCAGAAAATAGACAAAGCATGGCATTTTATTTTATTTAACTAAGAAAAACAGAAAACATAAGGTAGGGACAGAAGGTAGTGCTCACTAAATTCATCAACTTCATACCTCTAAAAAATGATCCATTAATAAGGTTGATCAAGTCTTATTAACAACCACTTCCGATTAGCATGAAACCGAAGAACTTTCGTAAATCACTAAGTTACCTTGATGGGGATATGAATGTCCCCAACAATAAGCATTTCATATTTCTTTTTAATAGTTGGTAGAGGTAGCTGAAAACTTCCAATAGTGATTGTTGGGGATATTTCTGTAACATTAATACCATTCACTTGGAATAATTTCTTCTAAAAGTGCACCATATGCTCATTACCATTAATATGAAAAATGACCTTGCTTTTTATTGCAGTCAATAACAGCCCCTGCAGTTTTCAAGAAGGGTCTGCCAAGGATAATCGACATGTTGTCATCCTCGGGCATCTCAAGTATAACAAAGTCAGTTAAGATAGTAACATTAGCAACAACAACGGGAACATCCTCACAAATACCGACAAGTATGGCAGTTGATTTGTCAGCCATTTGCATAGATATTTCATTAGGTGTGAGTTTATTCAAATCAAGTCTTTTATATAAAGAGAAAGGCATAACACTAACACCATCTCCCAAATCACATAAGGAAGCTTTCAGATAGTTTCTTTTAATGGAGCAAGGTATAGTTGGTATTCCCGGATCTCCAAGGTTTTTAGGTACTCCATCTTTAAAAGTATAGTTAGCAAGCATAGTGGAGATTTCAGCTTCCGGTATTTTTCTCTTATTGGTGATGATGTCTTTCATGTAGTTTAGATAAGGAGGCATTTTTAAGATATCAGTCAAGTGAGTACGCAAAAAGACTGGCCTCAACATTTCGGCAAAGCTTTCAAATTCTTCATCATCTTTATATTTAGTTGACTTAGGTAGAAAGGGCATAGGTTTTTGAACCCATGGATCTCTTTCCTTTCCATGTTTTCCAGCAACAAAGTCTTTTTTATCATATCTTTTATTCTTGGGTTGTGGGTTATCGAGATCAATAGCTGGTTCTATCTCAACATCATTGTCTGGTTCTTTATTATTAGGTTGAGTTTCTTAATGAACCTCATCAATATTTTTTTCATTATTAGAAGGTGAGTGTTCACTACCAGATTGAGTTTCAGCATCCGAGATAGAAACTTCATTGTCATTATGAGGAGGTTTTTCTACTTTAGTTTCACTAGAGGCATGCAAAGTCCTATCATTTTTCTTCTTCTTTTTCCTTTTAGAAGGACTAGATGCATCAGTGTTAATTCTTTGAGAGTCTTGTTCAATTCTCTTTGGGTGTCCCTCAGGATAAAGTGGCTCCTGAGTCATTTTACCTCCTCTAGTTGCTACTCTAACAGCAAAGTCACTTATATTATTGTTCATTTCATCAAGTAACTCTCTTTGAGATTTAGCAACTTCTTCTAATTGAGTTTGAACCATAGAGGCATGTTTTCCTACACGTATAACATCATTTGAGATTCTAAATAACAAGTCACTTAAGCGAGCAATCATATCAGAGTTGTATTTCAATTGTTTCATAACATTTGCATTGAGGTGATCTTGCTTTCTAATGTAATAATCAAACTCATAAATTCATTGACTAGGATGTTTATTATGAGCATCATCACTATCATTGAATTTCATGAAAGAATGTACCTCTACCACCTTAGGTAGTGGTGGTGTATCAAGCCCATGAATTTCTTTGATAGGTGGTAAAATTTTGACATCCTCGGCTTTAATACCTTTTTCCTTCATAGATTTCTTTGCCTCTTGCATATCTTTAGGAGATATAAAATACCCCTCTTCTTCAGAGTGCGTTTAGGGGTGTTTCAGGAGGAGTGTAATCATCATAATTTTTCAATATGTTATTCACTAATTCTTGAGCCTGCTCAATAGTTTGTTCCCTGGAAACACAACCAGCACAACTATCTAGGAAATCCTTAGAAGCATAGGTTAGTCCATTATAGAAGATATCAAGTATTTCATTTTTCTTAAGAGGATGATCAGGCAAAGCATTAAGCAATTTGAGAACCCTCCCCCGAGCTTGTGGGAGACTCTCTTCTTCAATTTGCACAAAGTTAAATATTTCCTGCAAGGCAGCTTGTTTCTTATGAGTAGGGAAATATTTTTCAGAGAAGTAATAAATCATATCCTGCGGACTATGGACACAATCAGGAGCAAGAGTATTGTACCAAGCTTTAGCATCACCCTTTAATGAGAATGGAAATAACTTGAGGATATAGTAATATCGAATCTTCTCATCATGAGCAAAAAGGGTGGCTATGTTATTCAACTTAGTAAAATGTGCCACAACAGTTTCAATGTCATAACCATGGAAAGGATCAGATTAAACCAAAGTAATTAACTCTGGGTTGAGAATCCTTATCATCGATAAAGATAGGTGAAGTAGCAAACTTAGGATCACATTTCATTTTAGCATTCAAAGATCTTTCTTTATACTTGCATAATAATTTTTCTAGATCATCTCTATCCTTACAAGCAAGAATATCTCTAGTTGCCTCCTCAATCATAGCATAACCTTCCGGTACCTTCTGGCAATTCATATCTAGGAGGACTAGTTCTAATAGGTGTTTCAAGATTTTTAGAGCTCATCATCAGTTTCAACAATATCTGCTGTCTTACTCCAGCAATTTATTCATGAAGAAATTCACCAAGTGGCACATTATCATCAAGAAAGGTACTAGCATCATCATGAGTAGTATTCATACCAGAATTAGTATCATCAATAACTTGCAATATATCAGAATTAATAGCATGTGGTGGTGTTGCAAGTTTACTTATAACACAAGGTGTATATAAAGCGGAGCTGGATGGCAGTTCCTTACCTCCCCTCGTCTTACAGGGAAAAATCTTAGTCTTGGCATCCTTCAGATTCTTCATACTGATAATATGGTAATAATGCCAAGTGACTCAACAAATATAGCTACTCTCCCCGGCAACAGCGCCATAAAAAGGTCTTCATAACCCACAAGTATATGGGATTGCAACAGTTTTCAAGGGTAGAGTATTCAACCCAAATTTATAGATTCGACACAAGGGGAGCCAAAGAATATTTGCAAGTATTAGCAGATGAGTTGTCAATTCAACCACACCTGGAGATTTATTATCTGCAGCAAAGTGATCAGTAGCAAAGTAGCACGATAGTTTTCATAGTAGTAGCAACAACAATAGTAACGGTAACAGTGATACTAATGGTTTTGTAGCAAGTGCAATAGTGATAGCAGCAGTAGTAACTTAGCAAGAACAATATGTAGGAAAATCATAGGCATTGGATCGGTAATTCGTTGGATGGTATTCATCATGAGACAGTCATAACCTAGGGCGATACGGCACTAGCTCCAGTTCATAAATATAATGTAGGCATGTATTCTGTAAACAGTCCTACGTGCTTATGGAAAGAACTTGGATGACATCTTTTGTCCTACCCTCCCATGGCAGTGGGGTCCTATTGGAAACTAAGGGATATTAAGGCCTCCTTTTAGTAGATTACCGGAACAAAGCATTAGCACACGATGAATACATGAACTCCTCAAACTACGGTCATCACCGGGAGTGGTCCCGACTATTGTCACTCTGGGGTTGCCGGATCATAACGCGTAGTAGGTGACTATAACTTGCAAGATCAGATCTAGAACATAGATAAAATGGTGATAACATAAACGGTTCAGATCTAAAATCATGGCACCCAGGCCCAAAGTGACAAGCATTAAGCATGACAAAGTCATAGCAACATCAATCTCAGAACATAATGGATACAAGGAATCAGGCCCTTACAAGGGATCAGGCCCTAACCGACCAGCGAGCCTATGAAGGAATTACTCACTCCCGGTGGGGAGCATCATGGAATTGGCGATGGAGAAGGGTTGGTGATGACAAAGATCGAAGATCCCCCTCCTTGGAACCCCGAATGGACTCCAGATCTGGCCTCCCGATGAAGAATAGGAGTCGGCGGCTGCTCCGTCTCATGAAACGTGATAATTGTTTCTCCATGATTTTTTCTAAAAAATAGGATTTTGTAGCATCGGTTTCAGGGTCTGCGGGGCCACCAGGTGGGGACAACCCACCTGGGCGCGCCTGGAGTGGGTGGCGCGCCCTGGTGGGTTGTGCCCACCCAGGTGCCCCCCTCTGGTGGTTCTTGGCTCCAGAAATTCTCTTTTATTGTATAAAAAATCCTTGCAAAGTTTCGTTCCATTCCGAGAACTTTTATTTCTGCACATAAACAACACCATGGTTGTTCTGCTGAAAACAACGTCAGTCCGGGTTAGTTTCATTCAAATCATGCAAATTAGAATCCAAAACAAGAGCAAAAGCATTAGGAAAAGTAGATACAATGGAAATGTATCATTGACAAAGCCCTACGTACGCGTCAACTTAGTAGGCCCACAGGTCAGCCTCCGAACATGTGCGCCCCACATGTCAGTGGGAGGAATCATTTTTTCGCGTAATAAGGAGGCAGTTGCTTCTGTGCGGCTACTGTCAGCCTCACCACGTACATCTGTATTCCAATGGCTCTCGTTTGTTGAATGTTGAGAACGCTGCACCTAGAGCGCCAACACGGTGGACGATGGTGAGGCCTAGGAATAGAACGACCCGGAGTCGGCGAAGACATAAAAGTGGATGCCCACGCTAAGGAGAGTATGACAGTTGACTGGTTCGGCTGCGTCCTGAGACTGCGGTCACCAGAGAATAAGAGGAGGTGCGGTTGGGTAGAGGGATGGCCAGGCCAGCGGAGGGAGTAGGCTGGGCCGGTGACGCTTCCGCGATATCCTAGTCGGCCACAAGAGAAAGGAGAAGGCAGTCCTGCCGACATTGGTTTAGGCGGTTATAGCAGGAAGAATAGAGATTGAAGAAGCACATCGGCCGTTGGATGAACATCCAATAGTCACTACTGCTAGAATCGTGTGTTGACTTACAAAGCTTTGCGTAAACAAGTCAGCCTCAAAATATGTGGCTTGTACAGCCCATTTGCTATTATTTTTATAATTTACTGCCCATCTGCTAATTCATATGGAATTTACTGCAGCCCATTTTCCATTTTTCGAATTGTTTCCCATTTTCTGGTCAGTGCGAGGGTTAAAAAATTGAACTAAAAATGTGCGAAATTTTAAAAACTCGCGTATTATTGTTGGGGAACAATATATTCTTAATCCAAAAATTAGTACCCATACTGAAACAAACTTAAAAATAAACTTGTATTATGTCATGTTAAAATCCAATGAAATATAAAATGTCAGTGAAGAACAAAAACAAAAAAGAAACTAATTGCCCATTTGCTATAATTTTTTTGGAATTTGCAACCCCTTTCATATTACTTTTAAGATATACTACCGATACTCTTTTGCCAGGCCAGAATGCATCCTTCCTCGTCTTGAAAGATTTGCAGCCCAGTAAGTCGGAGAAAACAAATAGGCCTAGCTTGGGTATTCTTCAAAAAGAAATAGTGGGCTACCTATTTTCCCAAAGAAGAAACTTCTGGGCTGTTCATGTTGTTAGACGGGCCACAGAGACCGCACAACCCTGTTTATAGCCTGCCCTCCGACTCAAAAAAAAGTTGTGTTATTCTGTCGTTAATTGACTATACGTTCACAATGATGTGGGCCCAGATATCAGCAGGGTGGATTAGAGTAAAAAAATGAGGGGTGCATCTGAGTAGTAAAAGAGGTGCTTGCTTGTGTTAGGGAGTGGACTTGGTGGGTCCGGACTATCATACTCACAACTACAGTCCTCTCCCGATTCACTATGTTGAAAGGGACGGGCAGCGGCGCCGCGGCAAGCGCACCAAGGCGGAGGATAAAGTGGTGTCGCCAATGTGTTGGGCTGGGTTGGGCATTCTTATCGAAAAATAATAATGGACCGGAACTATTTATGATGTTGACTACGATTTTCATGGGTCCGCTGGTTGCAGGAAGAAAATGGTGAGAGAAAAAAGACTGGTCGCTATCTTTGCCTAAGAATAATATCGACTAAATGTAACGACACTCTCAAAGGAAATAATAACCTCCTATTAAAAGTTGACTTTTCAAATCATGAATTTAAAGAACTGCATGAGAATTTAGCTTTATTTATTTATTTATATACTTATTTATGTTTAGGGGACCATGAGCATGTACCTGGGCCGGAGTCATGTGAGGGCCTCCCTTCTAGTTAATTATGGGCTCCTCTGTTGGGCCTTCATCAGTGCGTTGCATATTATCGACAAGTGGAAATGTGTTTCGTACCAAAAATAGTATGCGCTACGTACGGTACGGCGCACTAAAGGATTGGACCGTGAAATGACTTCCCAAACATTATGTTTGTAATTCAACCAACAGACGAAATATACTACTGATTGTACATTGAAAACAGCAGCAGCAACAAACAGGGCTGGGGGTGCAATAGAAGCAGTAAGCAAGCCAGAAGAGTAAAGACGCAGCTCTCTCTTCCAAACAAAACATCAGCCATCATTACAAAAGGGCTACCAAAAAAGAACAAGTGTATGCATCAAACTAAATAAAGATCCTACTACACCAAGTGTACGCATCTTACTAACTAGCTTAGTTAGACGTTACTATTTATTAAGTTGTGGAGATTGGCTGACGGCTTGAACCAGATGGGTGCCTGACGAGGAAACTCCAGCCAGCAGGCCGAAGTCTGATACTTGCGACCCTTTCTCCTATTTTGGGTTGCAGAGCATGGCGGCACATATCAGGGTATGGTGCATGGAGAGACACATGGTACGCTGTGTACACACAGTTTTGCCTGATGAACGAAACCGCACTGCCATCATGATCCTTGCCATTGGTTATCTCCTGGTTAATCGGATAATTCAGTCTGAGAAATAGAGAACATGTACCAAGGCTACTTACCAGCCTCTAGTCAAAACTTCCTGAAGACCCGGAGAAGCTGGGATCCTGCTTGAAGACCTTGAAGTGACTATGATTGTATACCGCGAAGCAACACGTCTAGTACGTGCGAACGATCATCAATCGTTCACCGTCATTTGATCGAGCCAGGAACCACCTACAATTGCCATGACGCTTTTCTTTGAAAGGTTCTGGGATTAGGAAGGGTAGGGACACCAGGCGGCCTACAAAATCATATCAAGTTGGAGTCAAATAAAAAAAAGGCTCATATTGTAGTCAATCTTAAGAATAGCATGTTATGAGCATGAATGTTTTATCAGTAAATGTTGATAGTAACATAAGCAAGCCAACATGATATCACAGGAAAGTAACATACTGTTGTAATAGCCGTTTGTAGTGATTACTGGAGTAGGCCAGCAATACGTCCAGCCATAGAAGGAGTCCACAGTGTAAATGAAGCCCTTGTGTTCAATGGCATCAGAGAACCATGGAGGATGTATGATCCTGCAGCGGACATGTAGATTTATCCACATACAACAGTGACATGTCAGATAGGCGAGACCACGGTTGAAGAACGCAATTAGCCTGAAGTCTTTATAAGATCATGTGGGCACTTGGCATATTACAACCTTGAGCAAATCAAACTTGGTATTGTGCTGGCTACTGTAAGATTCTGAGTATTCTGGGCCGTGGTGCCAAAGCAGTGAAGTGTTAATCAAAGGAAGGGGATCAATCGCTGGGTGTAGACCTCCACAAGCATCCAGCTACCACGACCATCGACGAGCACCATCCAAAACGTGTTCATGCCAACCCATTACATACCATTAATGTAGTTGAGGGTGACGGGGATCGGATCGTAGTCGATGGGGTTGATGCTCACCACCCTATGATCGTTATTCTGCATGACATTCCGTTTCTGAAGATCAGGCGGCATCAGTAAGCAAGGAGCTGGCTTAAAAAGCTCCGGTGTGAGGGCTTTGAGTAAATGGTACAACCCCGACGAGCACGCGACGAGCGGAATGGTACTGAGATTGTCCACATGCGAAACAATGAGCTTGATTATGTCTTTGGGGAGCGGATTCTAGCCACTCTTTCGGTGGATGCTGATCGGTTCTGCCATTGTTAGTGCTTGGGTTTTGGAAGAGGGGGGAGGCGCCTTAGCAGGGATGGAAGATTGGACGATTATGTGCGGACGAAGATGGAGAAGCGAATATGTGCTGCGAGAAGTGGACAGGTGATGATGACAACAAAATGTTGCTTGACAACAACAGCATAGGGTCATATCGATGCCAGGCAGCTTGCTTGAGTGATCACAGTACAAGTACTCCCTATAGTACCTACTACTATGCCCTAGTTTGCATATAGTGGAGTAGAACTCTGCTCTGCTACTAGCACCGGAGGAGTAGTATATTCTAAAATAATTACAAACTTCAGTGCCCGAGTGTGGAATGACTACAAAACGCCATCAGTGCTAACTCCAATCCCCAGCAAACGTTCGCTAGAAGACATGCCAGTTGCAAACGCCCGCGACGCAGTTACAGTACATGTGTAAGGGTGGCAGTTTTGTCAAATACTATGGCTTAAAATAGGCCACCGTCGGATGGAAATCTGACGGTTACATGGGATTCGCCAGGACCGAGCTCGTGGCGAACAATCGCAAAATATCAATACTAAAAAAGGATAAAACACCCGGGGCTATAACTTGCACTGGCTGACCACTAACAATGATACTAACATAGTTGTAAAATGGTCAAAGAATGTGTCTGCGAGGTGTTTGGAATTATATGCAAACTAGCAAGATGCCTATGCATTGCACGGAACATCAAGAAGCATTTTTTACAAACACCTGTTGTGGTTGACCCATGCAGGTGTAATCCCATTTGTAAAAACTATTGATATCTCGAGAATTTCATCGAGAAAATGATATCTCAAGAAAGATGAGAGATAAGGTGAGGAGGAATGGGGCGTGGTGGTGACTGGTGGTCGGATTGGGCGGAGCCATGTGGATGGACGGCGCCGGCAGCGGCCACCGTGCCAGAGTGTGACCTACTACGCAACATACGGCAGGCGCAACGTCCCCTACAACCACTCCCTCCTGCGCTCCATTCGGCGGGTGCAACATCCCCTACATCCACTCCCGTTTCATGGACGGTATGGTCGATGCCTGCAAGATGCCCTGCATCTACAAGAGTTTTGGCTGCGAGAGGTACGTCGACTAGCACTCGCTGGTGGAGCATAGTTCCAGATGCACGCACGCGCCCTGCTACTGCTATGAGTGCATGTCACCGTTTGAGGGCTCGCCGGCAAGCCTCGTGCATCACCTCACGGCACCATCCACCACTCACTACTGGCCCGCGGCGGTGAACATCAAGTACGAGACGTGCTACCCATTTGCCATGCCAGAGTCGCTGGAGGATCATTACCTCCTACTAGTCATGGAGGAGGAAGGCAGCGTCTTCCTCTTGGCTGTGGGTACCAGCAAGGACCGCCCAGGCGCTGCCCCATCTCTGTAGTGTGCGTCAGGGGCAACGCCGCTAACGCTGACACGAGGCCATTGTACAGATGCATTCTCACTGTTATTGCCCCTCCGAGGTACGAGGGCACCCATGCCGCCTCCATCACGCTGACCGGGACTATGCCGAGTTGCTCCGTTCCTGGCAAGTGGACATGGAAGACGCCTGGTATGATTTCACCCCAAGATGGTGCACGGGGACTGCAAGGAGGTTCACCTGGTCATATGCATTACCAAGTCAAATGGTCATCACTAGTCTTCATCTTAATGTAATCTGCTATCTAAGCATGTGGAGACTTCTTATTTATATAGTATAGAACCTTCCATGCATGACCTTGCTCTATTAGAGTATTACGCTTGAATAAAAGTGTATCCATTTATGGTTTAGTCTACAATCATCCATGTATGCTTTTGGTCCATTAGAATTCTCACTTGCCATTTACGAGATTAATTGAGAATTTTTACTAAAGTAATGGTGAAAGACTTATGATGAACCATTTCTTACATCTCCTCTGCCCCTTCCAAGTCGTCCTGATTTAATCCATCGGTCCAGGTGTATAAGAGCATGGTTAATACTTAATAGTATAGCCAACTGTTGACTATAAGAAAGTGCCATGTCATCTATAGCCAACTTATAGCCAATATATATATATATTAGCTATAAGTATGTGCTACTTTATTAATACATGGCCCACTTTCCACTCTCACATAGTGCCTAGGAGCACGTGCTGCAGCTGGCTCTTGCATGAGAACCCGCTTACATCCTCTCTCCTATCATCTCTCCTCCAACTAAGCATTAGAAATATTACTTTACTTCTTACATCCTGCTGCTGTACATTATTGTACTCGCTCTAAGTCACCTTATGAAAATCAAATCATCCCAAAACACTTAGGCGTGGTGCATTAACTCCCACTTCGTTTCTTGTTTCTTGACATATCCACCAATAAGTGATGTGGGGCGTGCAGGTTTTCAATGACTCAAGATTACCCAACACGACATGAAGTAGTTGGTTCATTGCATGCAATGTAATTAATTAGAAAATAAACATTAAGTTCTCTCATTAGGCATGTTAACTGATAAAATGTTAGTGCATGTCAACAAAAGTTATATATTTTTTTGGTGACATGCATAAACATTTCATTAGTTAAATTTATGGTCAAAATTGGACACATATTACAATGGGGACCAATAAACTAGGACGGATGTAGTAGTTATGGGATTACATGGGGGACTAATAAACCACGACGGAGGTAGTACTAGTGTACAGGGCGGCGCGGCACGGGAGTCTCACACCACTCATGGCGCGGTAGTAAAGCTGTCATATCACAAAACCCCACCACTCCCAGTAATAAGTGGCCTGGTAAAATAAACGGACAAGAAACTGTCATACCACGGTCTTTTTTGCATTTCATCTCTTTGCATTTACTTTGTCCAGTTCATCTCACACACTCGATCCCTAGCTACTACTCCTAGTATCCCTAGCTACTACTCCTAGGGTCAGTTCTTTTGGCGGCTTAAAATATAAGCTGTCTCTTCCCCATCATTTCCCATAAGGAGCCTCACTCTTTCATTTGGGCTTCTAAACTAAGTACTTATGGGATTACTAATCTAGAAGCCTAAAAGAACTGGCCCCTGGTACTCCTAGTAGTAGTACTCAAGTTGGAATGCCAAACGCACGGCACAACTTGTTAGGCAAAAAATTCAATACAGGGTGTAGGAAGCGGTTTGGAAATTTGCATGCCTTCCCGACCAGTGAGATACTTCGTACAAAGTATGATAGAGAAATAACCACAGAGAAGGAAGCTAAAAGTAAACAATCAAACGAGCATTTTTGCATTTCTTTTGCATTGAATTGTTTCACAAGCTTGACTAGTGTTGTTTTTCTACTTTTACAAAAACTGAAGCGTAATTTTAAAACGTGCATTTGCACGTACATAAGTATTAGTGGTAGCACAGTCTGCAAGCATATATAGAGAGAGGCGTGTAGTGTGATATATAGTTAAGTTTGTGCTATATGCACGTACGTACAAAATGCATACGGATACACAAGGTTTCCAAACTTTTCCTTTTACATACTTAATTAAGGATGCTAATAATTCCTGAATGTTCGGGATTTATCATTTGCGTCCCAAAACTAATGAGATCGCCTAACAAAACTAAATTATTCCTAATAAAAGCCACGGTGCTCGCAGCAGCGCTTACGGTGCGCAACGAGTGCCCTATTGCGCCGCCGTTTCCCAGTGCGCTGACATAACGCCTCTTCCTCAGCCTCGCAACTCGCGAGGTGCTGATTGGCAGCTTGCCGGTGGGTGAGCGCGATCTCACCGGTGTGGTGACCCGGCGCCAACAGGTACTCCTCCTCACTGGAAGCATGCACCGGGTCCAGGTACCGCCAAGCATTGATGAGGCGCTTGGGCCCGACTACACTTAGGGCTTTGGCATGGGCGTCCTCCGCCAGGCTCACGGCCCTCGCATGAGCCTTCTGCGAAAGAGCCAATTGCCTGTCTCTCTCGAACGCGACATAGGCCTGCCAGGCAGCATGCCTCATGGCATGATTCTCTTGCTCCGCCTTCTTCTCCGCCTCTATTTTGGCACGCTCTGCCGGAGGCAAAGCCTCCCACAAGGAGACCTCCATTTCTTTCCAAAGCTCCTCAAGGCTGGGGGGCTCGGCGGGCGGCGTGACATTCTCCTCATAGTGGGGAGCCGGCGTGTTCTCCGACGCGCGTTCTGGCGAGACTGGGAACGCCAATGCGTCCACCTCGACACGTCGCGGCGAGGAGCAGAACACCAACACGTCCTACTCGACCAGTGGTGGCGAGGCACGGAACGGCGGCACGTGACTCTCCACGCAGTGCAGGGAGGGCCGCCTAGTGATTGGTAGGGGCAAGGCCATGGTGGTCGATGTGTGAGGGAGGGGAGGAGATAGCGATGAATGCGAGTGTTCTTTTGAATGCCGTGGGAGACGCAGTATTTATAGCGAGCAATGGCACACCTACGTAAGATATGTTGCGTGATTAACGTAACAGCTACGTGGGAATATTTGTTGGAGTAAATTATGGGAGAGGAAAGGGGTGGAAATATTGCTAGTCACAATGGATTGGACGGGCGCAAGGGGAGGAGCGTCTCATGCGTGCAGATTTTTTCCACACAGGGTGGAGTGGTGGTACTGCCAAAGGGAGAAGGAGAGTCAAGTAGGCAGATTGTTTTCACACGTGGAGAGGAAAAGATTTGGAGACGAACGGGCATCCTACAGGTATGGGGAATGGTGCATAATAAGTCATCTTGCATGCCGAGCTAGGCATAGTCTCAAGTCATTAAAAACATCCACGCCCCCCATCTTCAAATTTCAAGGTGCACTAAATTATTGCATGCGATGATTAAGGCTGGCCATAGTGGTGGTGTGTTAGCTGGTAGCATGCACACGGGAATACCAAACATGCTAATGTGGTAAAGAACTAATGAAGAGAGGGGGGTTAGAGTAACATAGGTAGATACCGTATCATGTTAAATAGTATGCTATTTATCATACACTAGTATCATGCACATGATACTACTCCCTCCTTTTGGTTTATAGGGCTCAAATCTGAGATCTCATCTACCATGGGAGATGATGAGTGGAGTAATATATCTCATACTTTAAAAAACTACCCAAATTAAACAAATGGATTAATGTGAATTGAGTACTTTTGCAGACTACAAAAACTATTGCACCGCCTCTATCTTGGTAAGAGTAGGTGAAATTTTTGAATCGAGCCCTTTAAACTAGAAGGGAGGTAGTAGTACTCTAATAGCTAACCTTGTTGTGTTGACTAGATAGGACATGGCATGCACCTGGATGGAGGAACTAGTCTGCATTGTGCATATAAGTTTTGTCTGAAGTCAATGAACCTCTATTTTGACCAAACTTATAGAAAAATGTATCAACATTCACAATGTCAAGTCAATATTTTTATACTCATTATGAAATGTAGTTTCATCAAATATATATTTGGTATTGTAGATATTGATATTTTTAGTATAAATTTGGTCAAAAACTTTGCAAACTTTTACTTGACACAAATCATACTCGGAGTAAAAAGGACAAGAGGGAGTATCATGCATGCGGAGTAGGCAAAAAAATTGCTCATTTATGGCCGTCCGAAGTCTCAAAGGGCATGACCGCGCGAGGGAGGCGATGGTCGTGGGAGGCGCAATGGTTGACGGAATTAAGTGATGTTACATGCACGCGCCGGCATGGCGTGCGAACACGCAGAAGCTATACCATCAGGCCTACGATGTGGGTCTAGTAGACATGACATCTAGTGGGTCCTGCATAGTACTAGAGAACTCTTTGTGGGAATGCAACTATTTATCCACCAGGCAAGTCACCACCCCACGTCGTTCGCACGCCCTACTCGTCCCCGTCTTCTACCTTACAACAGTTCGCTCCTAGTCGTCATGTCCTTTCAAATTACACTAGTTCAACTTCTCCTAACCCTCGTCCAAAATCCATGGCCTCCCAAATCTCCATGACCGCCGCTGAGTACCAGGTTAGAACCATCATCGACGATGAGTTCATCGTCATCTACACCCGTAGATCCGTGACAGTGGAAGCATGCCTTGCTCACTTCCTACACATGTTCTCAAGTTCAAAGGATGAGTGGGTCGCTAGGCTAGATGTAGAGTACACCACAGTCCTGGAAAGCGAGAAGCATCTAAAGGAGGAAGATAAAGAGAAACCCGTCGTGATCTAGGTTGGCGTACATAACATGTGCTTGGTATACCACATATGGCATGCCGATGTTAGGTGCTAGGAATTTGAGTTCTTCCTCAAGGACAAAAGAGTGAAATTCGTTATCGTAGACTTTACGAACGACAGGAGAGTCCTGGGTTGGATAGGCCTCGTTGTAGGACAACCCTTCAATCTCCAGAAGGCAAGCATGGTGTGCTCCTCTCAGCCTTCAATGCTGACCATGGCAGCAGCCATGATTGATCCTTCGTACGCTCAACTAAAGAAACCTCACCAGAGTTTCATCATGCATGGGAGTCAAAGACAATATATGAAGATCACATCATGTACGTGTGACACTCCAAAAATTTTGTGATTTTTGTTTTCAGAAAGAGCCTTGCTTGGTTTGAAAGAAGGTCATTTAAACCCTTCTTAAAAACCCTCTTGCTAAGTTTGCCCTCTCAAAAATATTTTTCTTGGATTTAGTTTCTTTTAAAAAGAAAATCTTTTGTTTTTGGGCTTTCTTTTGATTTTGATCCACTCTTGTTTACCATGCTTCTTATGGTAAAATTTCCCCAAAACCCCTCCTCCCACTTGGATACAACCCAAACATTCTGTCCAAACTAATAAAATCCATTTTTGGATTTTATTCCAATTATTTCTCTTTCCAAAAACAATTCTGTCTTTTCTTTTGAGCCTAGGTGATTTGCAAAGCAAGTACCCTAATGCATTTGATTTTTGACGTCAATTCAACACCTCTGGATAGTCCTTTGTACCCACAACCTAGAACCATCTTGATCCACTCTTCTTCTTTTCAAATATTTCAAAATTTACTCTCTGCAAGTTTGGACCAGATTTGCCAAATTTGGTGAAATTCATATCTACACTCCTCCAAAAATTCCACCAAAATTCAGGCAACCTCTAGTTGCAATGAGAGGTCACTCCACCAAAAATCAGCTCAAGGAAAAATCCCTAGATGCCAGAATCATTCTGTCGAACACTTGGCATGCACTGTTTCCGTTCATATTCAGTAAATTCAAAAAGTTCAGTGTCGTTTCTCCGACAGAACTTCAATCACATGCCCACTGTGCATTGGCTCGATGCTTGCAGCCTGGCCTACTTGTACGGAGCTCCACACGCGCGCTTGGCGCCTTCCTGGCGTCGGCGGCGCCCTGGCCCGCCTGCGCCGGCGTGCTTTGTGGCGGCAGAACCACCGTAACGGTCGACAGGAAGCAAAACGGCGGCTCAACGACGTTCGGTGCCGCCCAAACCTCCTGGTGGCTCCACGTGGCCATCTCCTTGCCAGCGCACACATGCAGCACCGTCGCCGTGGCTTGGCACGCGCAGAGCATGTTCTCTGCCTCCGACGGGCCGTGCGGCCGTTCCGTCGAGGGCAGACCGTAACCAACCCTCCCGTGCTGAGTTGGACACAGAAACGGCACCAATACTCCACCTAGGCGATGCTCAAGCTCCTAAGCCAACCATCCAACCACAGCGCCGTCGTAATCAACTCGTCGGACTTATCCGTTCACGGCAACCGCCTCGGGCTGGCTATAAATAGCACCCCCGAGCTCGCTCTCGCCCCCGCACGACTCCACCACCTCACTAGACCCCGCCTAGCCACTGGAAGAGCCTCGAGGGGCCCTTCTTCCCCGACTCCGGCCGCCCCGTTCCGCCTCAACCTCCACTTCGATTCGCTCCGGTGAGGTCGTCTCCGACGCGCTAACTTCGTCATCAACCCTCTCGAGCAACTAGGAGACTAACCCCCACTCCTATTTGATCCCCGCAGCTCCCTCCGGCAAGATCCACGACTGCCCGAACTGCCGTCCGCCGAAGCAAGGGCCGCCATCGACACAGTGCTCACCGGCGACCACCACCACCACCCATAGACGCGGAACGGTGCACTGATCTCGAAGGTAACCCTCGATCACCTTGCCTCGCCGTGGATCGCCGCCGGCGACCACTGCACCTCTCGAGCACCGTCGCGCTCTGTTTTCTCTGTTTGAAATTTCAAACCCGACAGGTGGAACCCGCCTGTCAGCCTCACAGCCGTTTCTTTTAAACGAAACGTTATTCTGGACTTTTCCGCAGAGCCCCTTGGAAACTTTCTGTTTCATTATAGATGGGTCCTTGGACCAAAACTCTTATAACTTTTAAACAGAAAATGATTTTTGATTGATTCCTTTTCTGTCATCTTTATTTTTCTGTATAGTTTTTTGTCATATTTATTTGAAAAATATTTGGAACACTTTTCTGTAGACTCACGGTATTTACGTTGCGTATGTATTTTTCTTATACCGTAGATACCGGAGGAGGTGATGGAGCTGCAAACTTCACACAGTTAAACTCCGACTACTCTGAACCAGGCAAGCATGTTTGAACTCTTGATATGATGAGTGTTGTTGCATGTTTGCATTTTAGTATAGTCATGGCATGTTTATGAACATCACTTTGAATGTTATATTTCATGCACATAAGCGGAAAGTAAGTTTCGGAAAGCATTATGTTGTTGGATACATATTTGCATAGCCATGTGTTGGCATGAGGATGGGTAAGATGGCAGTGTTGTGACATGCTAGTCTTATGCCAGATTATTTGACTTCCGTGTCATTGTGAAACAAATCACATTTCCATTCATTCCTTCCTATACTGTCACATGTTTTCCGAAAGGAATATGGCATAGTAAGTTGCAAATCGTTTTCTTGGTACACACCATATAGAGAGGCCGGGATGAGGGTTCCATGGCCCTGGATTAAAGCCCGTCATCCGGTCAGGGGGCATGGGTGTTTCCGGTTCGGACCGAGAGGGGGGCACCCCTTAGAGCGCGCGTATAGAAATTTGATCCCATGTTATTCGAGGTTGTGGCCTCCCGGCTCAAAGTTTTTCTTGGACATTGTCCAGGGTGATTCCTAGCATCGTGAGGTGAAATGGGTGTGTACTAGTTAAATGTGTTTCTACTGAAATACCATAAACGGAACTAGTCCTTCGTGACTACGGAAATCAATTGGCTGTGGTCAGTTCATCCAAACTCTGCAGAGTCTCAAATCTTTCAATTATCTTGTACTTTGTTCAAGTACTATATTCATCTTATCTTATCAGGTATCAGCCTCAGTGACAAAACACCAGAGGGATTTATGTGAGATAAATCGGTTAAAAGATTATTCTTGTGGATGGACTAATCTTGTTATTTACATTTATTACAAGCCCTGTCTGCGATGTCGCTCAGACGTCCGACGGTGGCATACCTGTTATTTAATTTTGTTATAGGCCCTGTCTGTGATGTCGCTCAGACGTCCGACGATGGCATACCTGTTATTTACATTTGTTGCAAGCCCTGTCTGCGATGTCGCTCAGACGTCTGACTGTGGCATTTCTTTTTACAGCCCTTTATGTGATGTCGCTCAGACATCCGACTGTGGCATTTCTTTTAAAGCCCTTTATGTGATGTCGCTCAGACGTCCGACTGTGGCATTTCTTTTAAGCCCTTTATGTGGTGTCGCTAAGACGCCCGACTGCGGCATTTCCTTTAAGCCCTTTATGTGGTGTCGCTAAGATGCCCGACTGCGGCATTTCTTTTAAGCCCTTTATGTGGTGTCGCTTAGATGCCCGACTGCGGCATGCATTTTATTTATTTACCTTTCGAGGCGTCGCTCCAGACACCCGATCGGTTTTCAGTTATTTATTTTATTTATCAAGTCCTGCAATATTATTGTTGTTATATGAGCATCATCTTTTATTCATGACGCACTCATGCATTCGTTGATTATATCTTTTGTCCGAACTGTCGTGCGAGTACTTTCAAAGTACTCACCTGGCTTGTTGATTTGGCCAGATGTTGATGAAGGCGATCTCATGGATGAAGAGTTTGATAGCGAGTCCGACGCCTAGAGGAGTCCCAGTCAGTCCCGTGCGATCCTGATTTGATCATTGTATTATCCGCTTCCGCAACCCCCGAATAAATTCATCGAGCCTCCCCCGACGCTCGATGAGCCGCCAGTTAGGAGTCAAGTTATCCACCACCACTTTTTCCTCGAGCTAGTAGCATGCCACCACACCCCTGTGTCATAACTGCCCATATGTAAGATATTGGCGAGTTTGTAATAAATTGTTGAGCAGCCTCAGCTCAACCCTGTAATATATTTGATGCTACTGGTTCTCGGTTTATCAAGCATTTGTCTACCAGAAAGGATGACTTTTTCCTATACTGGGATTTAAAGATCGATTTTCTCAATATTTATTTATTGAAAAAGTCGGTCGTGACAGACTTGGTAACCAGAGCCAGGCTGACTGTAGGAAGCCACTAGGTGCGATCGCTAATTTAATTATTAGCATGACTGTGTTTATTCTTGTTTTTAAAAAATGTAGTCATTGTCGTGGTCCTAAGTCTGACAGTAGAATGGGGGGTAAGTATGGAAAGGCAAGGTCCTAGCTATGGAGTAGTTGTACACACGGGTGTTTAGCGAGTTCAGGCCCTTCTCGAAGGAAGTAACAGCCCTACGTCTCGGAGCCCGGAGGTGGTCGACTGATCTCTGTGTATATGAGTTACAGGGGTGCGAAACCTTCTACCAGTGGAGGGGGGTGGCTTATATAGAGGACGCCAGGACCCCAACCAGCCCACGTAGAGGAGGGTTAAAGTACATTAAGGCCGGGTGTTACTGGTAACGCCCTACATAAAGTGTCATCATGACCATTAAGACTACTTAATTACAGACCGTTTGGATACAGCATAGATCCTGAGCTTCTGATGGTCGAGTGTCTTCTAGCCGGTCGAGTGGAGTCTCCCTTGGTCGAGTGGAGCTTCTCTTGGTCGACTGGAAGGTAGCTTCGTCTGATGATGTCCTTGGGTATGGTATCCTAGATAGGTCCATGACCCTACCCTAGGTACATAACCCCATCATTAGCCCCCGAATGGATCGAGGTTCGAGTGAGGAAGGAGTTGATGATTTTCTCCGACTTATTTACTGTACTTTCATTATGTCGTATCTTGGAACGGCGATTCTTCTTTCGGTGCTGGCGTCAACTTCTACTTCGGTCGCCTTGATCCATTCTTGTCTTCTGTCGAGTGAACTTTTGGACTTCAGTGAACTTCCGAGCGACGGATCGCAGGAAAGATATCGCCTGATAGATCTATCTGTTGTTAGCGGATTTTGCGGGATCTTAAATTTGGGAAGCGTGCGAAGCGGGGCGGACCGCGGCAATCGGATGGGATAAGGCATGGACTCCTCAATTCCCGTGCCGCCTTTTTAGCCACGTATCGTGCGTGCGCGGCTGTTTCGGGATGTGACAGAATCGCCCGGACCCACTCGTCAGCCACTCGGAAGTGCTTTTATATAAAGCGCCGGGGGAGGGTTTTTTGAACAGTGCCCTCCCACCCTTCTCTTTTCCCTCTTTGCTTCCGCCCGCCGCGCCTGCTCTTGTCTCCGCCTATCCACACCTCGCGCACTTCACCGTCGACAAATGGTGAAAGAGAAGACGGCAGCCCTAGAGCACGCGAAGAAGGCGACGGCGACGGGGAAAGCGAAGGGGAGACCGTCCAGTCGAGGCAGATCTTCGTCAAGGTCCCACCTGCCGAAGGGTTGGGTCCAAGGGGATTGGATCTGCTCGACCATCACTGAGAAAGATCTCAATGACTTGGCCAATGAGGGACTGATCCCCCATGGGTCAGCGAGGCTTCCGGGGACCGAGTGCCAACCGCAGCCGAAGGAGGGTGAGTGCGTTCTCTTGGCCACTCACATAGATCGTGGATTTTCTTTGCCGCCGAGTGTTTTCTTCTGAGGGTTTCTGAATTTCTTGGGGGCACAACTCCACCATTTCAATCCCAATTCCATCGTCTATCTTGCTGCCTTTGTGTCCATGTGCGAGAATTTCCTGGGTTGTCGACCACACTGGGGTCTCTTCAAGCACATATTCACCTGTCACTCACAGAAAGTGAAAAAGGCGAGTCCGGATGATGAGAGGACCAAGGTCATTCAGATGTGCGGGGGTCTTGGGATTCAGTTGAGGAATAAGAGCACTTTCCCGGCCATGACCCTTCCTGAGTCGGTCAGAGGGTGGCAGTCGACTTGGTTCTACTGCCAAGACGAGTCGACGCCGGGGCAGTCGACTGTTCTCCCTCCGTTCTCCATGGACCGAGTGGACAAACCATCTTCTCTGAAGGTGCTTCCTGAGGAGAAGGCCGAGGTAAAAATGTTGGTGGAGCGCATGGTCCAACTCGTTCGGGACGGAGTGACGGGCATGGATCTTCTGGAAGTCTTCCTTAGGCGCCGCATCCAACCGCTCCAGTACCGAGGCCACCCGATGTGGCTGTACTGCAGTACCGAAGATACCACTCGGGTCCATCCAGAGGCAGTCGACGACGCCATGCTGGAGAGGTGGGTGACCGCCATCACAGGGAACAAGGACAACCCTCAAGGAGCGAGCAGGATCCTGCTACTCGACTGTACCTATACGCCGGACAAGGTATGGCCGCCTATTTCCGAGTGTAATTTTGTTTTATCCATTCTGCTTTGCTGTGAATTGATCGAGTGATCTTCATTTTGCTTTGTTGCTTGTCAGGCCACCACGGAGTTATACTCGATGCCCAATGGAGCGCAGACTCCGACTGAGGAGGAGGAAGGAAGTGGGGGCGAGAGCCCGGAGGAGTGGGATTCGGATGCTGACGATGATGATGAGGCTGACGACTCTGACGAGGAGGAAGAGGAGGAGGAGGATGAGGAAGTTGCACCTCCCCGCTTGGAAAGACGCTCGAAGCTTGTTCATGATCCCGCGACTGAGCGTGGTAAAGGGGTCGCGACCGCTACCCAATCGACCAAGCGCCCTCGGACTACTTCTCCGGCGCCGACTGAGAAAGCTCCGAAGCAGTCTCGAGTGGCACCATCGAAACCTGCGAAGGTCTTGCCAAAGATGAAGATGGTGATCCCCACTATCTTAGGGTAAGGGTAGTCTTGAGTTTTCCCTGTTTCGTAAACTTGCTCTTGGTCGACTCATGGGTCAATCGACTGATTTCTGAACTGCAGCGCTGCTACTTCTGATACTTCGACCAAGGCTGAAGACCACGAGATGGAGGATGCTGCTACCTCCCAACCTGGTATGATTCTTGTGATTCCGTTTTCAGTCGACTGAGTTATTGTATCTAATTTTGATTCTTTCTATAGCTTCATCTAACATTGTTATTGACCTTACTGACGACGATGACGAAGAACCACCGAGGCAAAGGAGGAGCAAGAAAACGCCTGCTGGCAAGGCAACTCGAGATGTGCCAGCACCCGAGACGTTGGTCGTGGAGGGAGACTCCACTCGACCCACCATAACCTTCGCGGTGCTGTTGACGAGTGCTTGCCCTTCGTCGTCGAGTGCTGCTCAACCCTCGCTTTTCTCCACCTACCCCGTTCCAGAAGACCAAGCCAGTGCTGCTAGAGAAGCGATACGCCAAGCGGGGGTCATGATGGAGCAAGTGAAGGCGATACGAGAAGCTAGCCAGGCAGCCTATGATGCCAGTTCAGCTCTTCGGAGTAATGTTCAGGTCAGTCGGTCACTGCCTGTTCTGTTAGGATATGATATCTGTAAACTCTTCTTTCTGCAATTCTTAGAGTTTATCCTGCACCCAGTGGGTGTGTCGATTGAAATTCCGGACTAGTGGGGGCACGCTGAGTGCACCCACTGGGTGTAGTCCCCAAGGCTATGGTCGACTTCTGGCAGTCAACTATAGTCTTTATGTCTTAAGTTTTTTCCTTACTCGACTAGGTCGAATAGATTCATAGACCGGTGGGGGCACGCTGAGCGCACCCACTGGGTGTAGTCCCCGAGACTGTGGTCGACTGCTTGCGGTCGATTATAGTCTGAAGAATACCTCCGGTTTTTTTTGTTGGTCGTCTGGTCGACTCTAACTGGTGAAACTAGTGGGGGCACGCTGAGTGCACCCACTGGGTGTAGTCCCCGAGATTATGGTCGAATGTTTGCATTCGGCCGTAGTCTTAGAAACGCTATGATTTTTCCTTACTCACTCGGAAGTGAATTGTTTTTGACATCTGTCGATTGGTTCTTCGTAGAAATCCTATGACCTTGCGGCTCGTTATACTGAGTTGGAGAACAAACACATTCAGCTCGAGCTCGATCTGAAACTGGCCCAACAGAACTTGACGAAGGCGAAGGAGGAAGCTAAAGGTATGCTTGGTGAGGCCTTTGACGACTGCCTTTGCCTCTCACTTGTTTCCGGATCTAATCTCACTGTAACTTTGCAGGCAAAGTGAGGGATGCCCTGAAGAAACAAGAGCTTGACTTGGCTGAGATGCAAAAAACTACTTTAGAGGAGACCAGGCTTGCGGATGAGAAGCTGGCTTCAGTGACTAAGCTTGAAGAAGAAAACACCAATCTGAAAAGCTGCTCTTGATGCTGCCAACCAGGAGGTCAGTCGACTGAAAAGCGACAAGACCACCCTGAATGATAAGGCCAGCGAGTTGAAGAGAAAGAAGAATGATCTAGAGGCTTATCTAGGTGGACTCGCCAAGAAGTTGTTCCTCATGCTTGAAGGTAATCCTTTGTATCAAACAAATATATTAATTGTAACCTCTGACTGTTTGTCTTGACTCGGTGGTTGTGCTTGCAGAATTTTGCCAGAACTTTGAAGAGGAGACTGGTCGACTGGAAGTAAACCTGGACCCCATCAACTCTCCTGTGAAAGATGAAGTCGCCATGAACGTGCTCCGACTTGAATCTCGTGTTGCTGCCGTCATCGATTATCTCGCAAGGCTGAAGGTCGCAACTTCCCGCATCGACACAACACTCTGGCCAAGAGAGACACTCCAGAACGACCTCGAGTCTCTGATGACTCGACTGAACGAGGTCCCAAGTCGAGTGCAGGAGTGGAAGAAGTCTTCGGCCAGGTGCGGCGCGGATGTTGCTCTGTCTCTGGTCCGCGTTCACTGCAAGGATGCACGAGAGGACAAGCTGGTGGCTCTTAGGGTGGCCAACACCAAGAAGCACGATTTCAGATCTTTCATGGAGACCTTCATTGCCGCTGCCACTCGGATTGCAGATGGAATTGATTTGGACGAGTTTGTGGCACCTTCCAGCCCTCCACAGGAGGGGTAAAAAACTTCTGAGCTTGATACTTTAAATTTGCCTCGGTATGCCGAGTGAGTTTTGTAACCGACAAACCTTAATAGGCCTAGCGCCTGAGCACTTTCGGTTCCGTTAGGTGTTATCCGAACTTGGGTTCGTCGCTGAATATGTTTGCATTTGGTTTGAGGCGTCTTTTGCAGGTTAAAGCGAAGCGCTTATTGCCATCGACTTGTCCCCCAATTCACTTAGGCAAGCACTGGGCTGCAGCTAAGTCCCCGAGCGAGAGGTTTGCCCTCCACTCGGTAGGATTTTTAGATACTTAGGCGAGCACTGGGCTGCAGCTAAGACCCCCGAGTGGGAGGTCTTCTCTCCACTCGGTAGGATTTCAGACACTTAGGCGAGCACTGGGCTGCAGCTAAGCCCCCGAGTGGGAGGTCTGCTCTCCACTCGGTAGGATTTCAGACACTTAGGCGGGCGCTGGGCTGCAGCTAAGCCCCCGAGTGGGAGGTCTGCTCTCCACTCGGTAGGATTTCAGACACTTAGGCGAGCACTGGGCTGCAGCTAAGCCCCTGAGTGGGAGGTCTGCTCTCCACTCGGTAGAATTTCAGAAACTTAGGCGAGCACTGGGCTGCAGCTAAGCCCCCGAGTGGGAGGTCTGCTCTCCACTCGGTAGGATTTCAAACACTTAGGCGAGCACTGAGCTGCAGCTAAACCCCCGAGTGGGAGGTCTGCTCTCCACTTGGTAGGATTTTTGAATTGGTGGCGCAGCTCGGAAGGAGAGGGTAGCAGTCGACCTGCACCTTGTCCTCCTTGCAGAACGCATGTTGTACTTGTACTTAGGCGAGTTCTTGGACTGCAGCTAAGCCTCCAAGTGGAAGGCTGGCTTACCACTCGGTAGGATTTTATTTATCTTAGGCGAGTACTTGGACTACAGCTAAGCCTCCGAGTGGAAGGCTGGCTTACCACTCGGTAGGATTTTATTTATCTTAGGCGAGTACTTGGACTGCAGATAAGCCTCCGAGTGGGAGGCTGGCTTACCACTCGGTAGGATTTTATTTATCTTAGGCGAGTACTTGGACTGCAGCTAAGCCTCTGAGTGGAAGGCTGGCTTACCACTCGGTAGGATTTTATTTATCTTAGGCGAAACGGATTTCGCAGCTAAGCCTTCGTGTGGGAGACTGGCTCGCCACTCGGTTAGGATTTTTTTTACAGACTTGGGCGAATCGGATTCGCAGTCAAGCCACCCACTGGGGGATTGTTTTTGAGTAGACAAAAGAAATAACGATTACAGGGAAGATTATAAATCTCTTGCCTTTGATTAACAAACTACAGAAGTACTTTTACTACAACTCGTCTGACTAAATACTTAGGTGTAAAAGGGACGGAGAAGTTCCGCGTTCCAAGCTCGAGGCTCGTTGATCTGATGCTCGACATTGTAAAGACGGTATGCTCCATTGTGGAGAACTTTGGTGACGATGAAGGGACCTTCCCAAGAAGGAGCAAGCTTGTGTGGTTTCTGCTGATCCACTCGGAGAACTAAATCTCCTTCCTGGAAGGCTCAACTCTTCACGTTTTTGGCATGGAAGCGACGCGAATCCTGTTGGTAAATTGTCGATCTGATCAGAGCCATCTCCCTCTCTTCCTCTAACAGGTCGACTGCATCCTGCCGCGCTTGTTCTGCTTATGCTTTAGTGTAGAGCTCGACTCGAGGAGCATTATGGAGAAGGTCACTTGGTAAGACTGCTTCAGCTCTGTAGACCAAGAAGAATGGAGTTCTCCCAGTCGACCTGTTGGGCGTGGTCCTTAAGCCCCAAAGCACTGAGGGAAGTTCGTCGACCCATGCACCAGCCGCATGCTTAAGATCACGCATTAAACGGGGTTTCAACCCTTTGAGCATCAAACCGTTGGCTCGTTCAGCTTGTCCATTCGACTGTGGGTGAGCGACTGAAGCATAGTCGACTCGTGTGCCCTGGGATGTGCAGAAGGCTCTGAACTCTTCCGAGTCGAAGTTTGACCCATTGTCAGTGATGATGCTGTGCGGGACCCCATATCTGAATATCAATTCTCTGATGAAGCTGACAGCAGTACCGGCATCGAGGTTCTTGATGGGTTTAGCTTCGATCCACTTAGTGAACTTGTCGACTGCTACCAACACATGGGTAAAACCGCTTCTGCCTGTTCTCAAAGGACCGACCATATCCAAACCCCACACTGCAAAGGGCCATATGAGTGGTATAGTCTTCAAAGCTGACGCGGGCTTGTGTGACATATTGGAATAAAATTGATATCCCTCGCACTTGTCGACTATCTACTTCGCCATTTCATTCGCTCTTGGCCAATAAAACCCGGCTCGGTATGCTTTGGCCACGATGGTCCTAGAGGACGCATGATGACCACAGGTCCCCGAGTGGATGTCATCAAGGATTATTCGCCCTTCTTCTAGTGTTATGCATTTCTGACCAACTCCAGTCGCGCTTTCTCTGTACAACTGTCCCTTTATCACAGTAAAGGCTTTAGATCGGCGGACGATCTGTCGAGCCTCTTCTTTGTCCTCCGGGAGCTCTTCCCTCAAGCTATACGCGATATATGGTATTGTCCAATCTGGAGTGATCACTAGAACTTCCATGATCAGGTCGACCACTGCTGGGACTTCGACCTCAGTCGGGTCTGTGACACTCTTAGGCTGCGGGGCCTCATTGGTAAAAGGATCTTCTACGACTGACAGAGTGTGGATATGTTCCAAAAACACACCACTAGGGATGGCTTCTCTCTTAGATCCTATCTTCGCCAGGTCGTCAGCTACTAGATTTTTCAGTCGGGGTATGTGGTGGAGCTCTAACCCTTCGAACTTCTTTTCGAGCTTCCTCACTGCATTGCAGTATCCAGTCATGGCTGGGCTTCTAACGTCCCACTCCTTCATTACTTGATTGACCACCAAATCTAAATCGTCGTAGACCATAAGGCGACGGACGCCGAGTGAAATGGCCATGCGTAATCCATACAAGAGTGCTTCATATTCTGCTTCATTGTTGGAGGAATCAAAGTGGATCTGGAGCACATATCTGAGCTTGTCTCCTCGGGGGGAAATCAACACAACCCCAGCACCAGAACCATTTAACATCTTAGAGCCATCAAAGAACATGGTCCAATGCTCCGAGTGGACTTGAGTCGGCTGTTGTTGCTCAATCCACTCGGCAAGGAAATCTGCTATAGCCTGGGACTTAATGGCTTTCTTTGCCTCGAATTTGATATCAAGTGAAGGAGTTCATTCGCCCATTTAGCCACTCGACCAGTTGCATCTCTGTTGTGCAGAATCTCTGACAATGGTGCGTCGCTGACGACTGTAATGTCATGATCAAAGAAATAATGAGAAAACTTCTTCATGGTCATGTAGATCCCATATACGAGCTTCTGATAATGAGGATATCTTTACTTTGATGGGGTCAAAACATCAGAGAGATAATACACTAGGCGCTGAACTTTGAAGGCTTTCCCTTCTTCTTCCCGCTCGACCGTAAGTACTGTACTAACGACTTGTCCTGTGGCTGCAATATAAAGCAACAGAGGCTCTTTGCTGATTGGAGCAGCAAGCACCGGCTGGGTGGAGAGCAGAGTTTTTAACTCGGCAAACGCTGCATCAGCTTCTGGAGTCCACTCGAACTTGTCTGCCTTCTTCATTAGTCGGTAAAGGGGCAACGCCTTTTCACCGAGGCGAGAGATGAATCGACTTAACGCGGCCAAGCATCCAGTAAGCTTCTGGACATCGTGCACACGCACAGGGCGTTTCATTCAGAGTATGGTGCCAACTTTTTCTGGGTTAGCATCGATTCCTTGTTCGGAAACGAGAAAACCGAGTAACTTCCCGCCAGGTACTCCAAATGTGCACTTTGAAGGATTGAGCTTGATATCATACCTCCTGAGATTGGAAAATGTTTCAGCTAAGTCAGTCAACAGGTCGGAACCCTTTCGCGACTTGACCACGATATCATCCATGTATGCTTCCACATTCCGACTGATTTGAGTGAGTAAACACTTTTGAATCATTCTCATGAACGTGGCTCCAGCATTCTTGAGGCCGAATGGCATGGTGATATAGCAGAAACACCTGAATGGGGTGATGAAAGCTGTTTTGATTTCGTCGGGCCCATACAGACAGATCTGATGATACCCGGAATAAGCGTCTAGAAAAGACAATCTCTCGCACCCTGCGGTCGAGTCGACAATTTGGTCGATGCAAGGGAGAGGAAAATGATCTTTCGGGCAGGCCCGATTGATATGTTTGAAATCAATGCACATACGAAGGGAATTGTCCTTTTTGGGAACCATAATGACATTGGCGAGCCACTCGGAGTGGTATATCTCTCAGATGAACTCTGCTACAAGGAGTCGAGCCACCTCTTCGCCAATGGCTTTTTTCTTCTGAACGGTGGACCGTCGAAGATGTTCTTTAACAGGTTTTGCCTTTGAATCGACTCTAAGGTGATGCTCAGCCAGTCCCCTGGGAACACCTGGCATGTCAGCTGGCTTCCATGCGATGATGTCCTAGTTCTCACGGAGGAACTGGGTGAGCGCTTCTTCCTATTTAGAGTCGAGTGTAGTGGAAATATGGGTCGGAGCTGCATTAGGGTCAGTCGGGTGGATGTGAACTGGCTTCGTCTCCCCGGACGACTGAAATGCTGACTCTGTGGCGGGCTTCTTGGCCCGCAGTAAATCACTCGGATCTACGTTCTTCTTGTATCCTTCTAGCTCTATCACTGTTATCTGGTCATCCGCAATCTTTGAGCCTTTCTGGAAACACTCTTCTGCTTTCTTCCGGTTACCAGTGACGGTGATCACGCCTTTGGGCCCAGGCATCTTTAACTTGAGGTACACGTAACATGGTCGAGCCATGAAGTGGGCGTAGGCTGGTCTTCCCAAGATAGCGTGGTAGGCGCTCTGGAAATCCACGATTTCAAATGTCAGCTTCTCTTTGCGGAAATGCTTCGAGTCTCCGAACACCACATCTAGAGCTATTTGGCCGAGTGACTCAGCCTTCTTTCCTGAGATGACTCCGTGAAAACTCATGTTGCTGGAACTGAGCCTGGACATCGGAATGCCCATTCCCGTGAGCGTCTCTGCATACAGTATGTTCAACCCGCTGCCGCCATCCATCAATACCTTCGTTAGTCGAGTGCCTTTGACGACCGGGTCGACCACTAGTGCTTGCCTCCCAGGGGTGGCAATATGAGTAGGATGGTCCGACTGGTCGAAAGTAATGGGAGTTTGCGACCATCTCAGATAGTTTGGTGTCGCTGGTGCGACCATATTGACTTCTCGGTTGATCACTTTCAGTCGACTTTTGCTCTCTACATCAGCAAAAATCATCAGAGTGGAGTTGACATGAGGGTACTCTCCATCACTGTCCTGCTTGTCCTCAGCCTTGTCCGACTCCTTCTCTTTGTCCTTCGGCTGTTTCCCTTGGAACTGCTGGATTAAGAGCCGACACTGGCGAGTGGTATGCTTTGGGTAGATGAAGTTACCCTCTTCGTCTTTCTTCGTGTGGATATGACACGGCAGGTCCATCACATCATTACCCTCCTTTTCTTTTACCTTCTTGGGGTTCCAAGATCCTTTGGGCTTCCCTTTAAATTTGCCCTGCGTCACGGCTAGAGCCTCTCCAGGAGCTGCTGGCTCGGCCTTCCGCTTTTGCTTCCGACTGGAGTTTCCTTTATCCGAGTGACTCGGCTTGTACTTGCCGCTCCAGAGTCGGTCCTCTTCTTCGCCGTTGGCGTACTTGGTGGCTATTTCCATCATCCGACTCAGGGTCATGTTTCTAGTTCGACCAAACTTCAGGCTCAACTCTCTGTTCTTGACGCCATCTTTGAAGGCGCAAACCGCTTGATGGTCCGACACATTCTCTATAGTGTGATGCAAAGTGATCCACCTCTGGATGTAATCCCTCAGTGTTTCACTCGACTTTTGTACACAAACTTGTAGCTCAGTCAACCCAGCAGGTCGCTTGCAAGTTCCCTCAAACGTCCTGACGGACACTCGAGAAAGATCTTCCTAGGTGTAAATGCTACTGGGAGCTAACTGATTCAACCATGCCCTGGCTGAACCCTCTAGCATAAGTGGCAAATGTTTCATGGCCACCTCATCATTACCGCCACCAATCTGAACAGCCACTCGGTAGTCTTCGAGCCAAGTTTCAGGCTTAGACTCTCCGGTGAACTTACTCACCCGAGTCGCCAACCTAAAGTTGGGGGGTATCACTGCGGCTCTGATCGCTCTGCTAAAACATTCTGGACCTGAAACATGGACTCGGCTGCTTGTGGGCACATCTCTGTCCTGACCACCTCTATGAGCTCTGTTTCGGTCAACCAAACCTTGCACGATGATGGATCTCACATCAAAGCCTGGCTCTCTTGGGTCGACTGGAGCTCTCAGCCCAACACTGAGCTGGCGTCTGTCATCTTGCTGCCGATGGGCGTTAGACCCACTTCTCAGAGGAGGAGTGGGCCTTCGACGCCTGTCATCACGATCAAATCGGTCATCATAGTGGTCCCGCCGGCCTTCATGTCCCATGCGCCTTGGAGGCGACCTTGGACTGTGAGCCGACTAAACAATATTCGCAGCGACAGATCGACTATGAATCCTGTTATGTGACTGTGACACAGCTGAATTCTGATCTCCTGCTGCTCGGAGCAAATCTCTGATCTGCATCAAGCCTCTTCCAGCCTCTGACTAAGAGGGCTGAATTGACTCCTCTATGCGGGCTGCAGCTGCCAAATTCTGAATTGGGGTTCGATATACCTGAGTTGGTTGCGGAAAGAGCTGACGTCGATTGGAGTTAGTCGCTCATTAACGCGCACGCTCGTCGAGTGCTCGCTGAAGGTTCTCCAGTCGAGTGCGTTCAGCCAGGTTGGCTAAACGCGCCTCTTCCAGGGCGCGAGCCTCAGGTGTTTCTCCTGCTATGGGAGTATGCAGGGCATCCATGTTCCGGCGGCAAAGTTCTTCTCTTTGCTGGGAAGTGAGCGGCTCGAGTTGGTACTCTTCATGGGCTTGAGCGGGGTCGTCCTCGTCGTCCATCCCATCGCCGCGGGGGAAACCGGGAGGACTACGGGGCCCGTTGTCCATCAAGACCTCCGCCGTTGGGTCGCTACTACCACACTCGGATGCATTCCCTACGGAGCCAGTCGACAGGTCGAACAGGCCGTAGAGAGATTTGTCGGGCTCAATCGCCACGACTTGGGTGGTGGCCGATTGGCGAGACACTGCGTGCCTCACCCATCGCTGGAGCCTCGACCGACCAGAGCGCTTGCGCTGGTGGGATATAGGGAGGGAGGACGGTGCAAGAGTCGATTGGTATGGAGTCGACGGCTGCCGCAGCAAGACGCCGCGGACACACGTCCGAAAGTGCGTCGTCCCGTAGACGGGGAGCGCGTCGATGTCGAGTGGTGCCTCCTGGAGCCAAGCGGAGTCGTCGGCGATGAAAGTGAGCGCACCGAGATGGATCTCGTGTCCCTCGACCAGTGCTCTGCCGGAAACCATGATGAAGGCGATCGGAGAAATTGCAACTTCTCCAAAAAAGTCGCTAAGACACCTGCCCCAAGGTGGGCGCCAACTGTCGTGGTTCTAAGTCTGACAGTAGAATGGGGGGTAAGTATGGAAAGGCAAGGTCCTAGCTATGGAGTAGTTGTACACATGGGTGTTTAGCGAGTTCAGGCCCTTCTCGGAGGAAGTAACAGCCCTACGTCTCGGAGCCCGGAGGCGGTCGACTGATCTCTGTGTATATGAGTTACAGGGGGGCGAACCCTTCTACTAGTGGAGGGGGTGGCTTATATAGAGGACGCCAGGACCCCAGCCCACGTAGAGGAGGGTTAAAGTACATTAAGGCCGGGCATTACTGGTAATGCCCTACATAAAGTGTCATCATGACCATTAAGACTACTTAATTACAGACCGTTTGGATACAGCATAGATCCTGAGCTTCTGATGGTCGAGTGCGTCTTCATGGTCGAGTGTCTTCTAGCCGATCGAGTGGAGTCTCCCTTGGTCGAGTGGAGCTTCTCTTGGTCGACTGGAAGGTAGCTTCGTCTGATGATGTCCTTGGGTATGGTATCCTAGATAGGTCCATGACCCTACCCTAGGTACATAACCCCATCAGTCATCTTTCTAACAGTCAGCATAAAAATTTATGATCTGATCACTTAGAATTTTTGCCTACTTTTGTAGATGGCCGACAGCGACTGCGAGTCTCAAATGTTCGCCAACGTGCCTAAGGGGTTCGTCAAACTCCTCTGCTTCATCGTTCAGGTCGCGATGGGGCCATCCGTGCGCCCAGTCTTCACGCTTTATCCGCACAAGATCAATGACAATCTGACCATGCACCAAGCCGCGGTGCAATTCAGGGGAGGGCGTGTTGAGATGCGCCGCTTCCGTTTCTTGGGGAGAGCCATGCCTACAGAGAGGCATGCTATGCAGATGGCAGCCCGCGAGGCGATAGCTCGTCTTCGGGATGTCCTTCCTACAATGAAGACCCGTCGCTATCGCTACCTTCCATGCCATGTGCCTTACACCTATCACTACTCATTCTCTTGCCCCAGAGGAGAGAAAGACGAGGCCTTTGAGATGCTTGTCGAGTACCTCCGAGCCCTGGAGGCAGCCTTTGACAGCATGGTGGATGACCTCGTAGCTGCCCGCATGGAATCAGTTCATGGCTATGCTGCTAACAGGAGGGAACTCCTACACACCGCTCCATCGTTGACCTTTATCTCGTCCTCAGCTTCTCATTCGCCTACCATTCTCGCTACTGCATGTCGTCTGCCTACCACTGAGGAATTCAACCAGGCTATTGCACCCACTCTCGTTCGCGCTGCACCAGTTTTTTCACCCACTCCCGTTCGCGCTGCACCACTTTTTGCACCCACTCCCATACGTGCTACTCCACCTATTCCGCCCACTCTTATTCAGGGTACTCTGCCTACGGCACCTGCTCCATCAGCTCAGCGCAGCGTTCCTCGTCTAGAACCTATTAGCGAGGAGGAAGTTGATTCCCCAACGTCACTGCGTCTCACCCTCGGCAGGCCAACGGAGATCCTCACCATCTCCGACTGACTACGCGTAGACGCCATGCGATGTATCGACTTGTGTAATATGTTTATATGTACATAGGTTGTGAGAAGTAGCCTGTTTGCGCATCATGTAGGATCTGGAGGAGTGCACTAGTTTAAATAACATGTCAGGATTATGTATGCATATCCTGAGTGATGTAATATATAATTATGCCCGCGTGTAAGATATGTAATAGTCCTTCTCCGCGCGCAATCGTGTGTTTCCAAAAATATCCTGGAGTTTAAAAATGTTCTTTGTGTGTGATTTTATTGACTTTTGCGACTCTCTTTCTTATCTTACGAGTTCACAAAATGACTCCCCAGAGTGAAAGATGTCTCGTCCTTGGACGCGCTCCATGCCAACTCAGCCAGAAGAAAATTATGGCACACCGCAGAACCACAATTTCACTCAGGGTCAGACAAGTCAACAGGACAGTGAAACAGCTTTTACACAAGTGTGTCATTTGTATGAACAGAGTCAGCAGCAACACCAGGAAATGATGAACCAATTCATCAATATGGGAAGTAACCATGGTCAGTATCAACCGCAATCCAAATTATCTGAGTTACAAAAGACGCGTCCTCCAACATTTTCTCATACTGACAAGCCTCTTGAGGCCGACGACTGCCTTCGAGACATGGAGAGAAAATTAATTATCGCACAGTGTTCAGACCGTGAAAAAGTATTGTATGAACCACATTATCTCACAGGAGCAGCTGCATCGTAGTGGGAAAACTTCCTGCACATGCACCCCAACGAAAATGAAATCACCTGGGAAAATTTCAAAGAAGGTTTTCGTGGGGCACATATTCCTAAGAGCGTCATGAAAATCAAGAAGAAAGAATTTGATGAACTCAAGCAAAGGGCCATGACAGTGTCAGAATAAAACAGCCAATTCACTCTGCTGTCTCGCTACGCCAATGAAGAACGCATGACCGAGAGCAAGAAGATGGAAAAATTCTTGGAAGGCCTGGCACCCGCCCTTAAGTGCCAGCTAGTTGTGCATACATTTCCAGATTTTAAAACACTGGTGGATAAGGCCATTACTCTGGAAAATGAGCGACGTAGCCTGGAAGATTTCCGCAAACGCAAAAGAGACCAGACTACTTTTGCTCGCAACCCCAGAAACAAGACGGAAATTCAGAAGGGTGGAACACACAAAACCCTGATGGAAAATTCACGTCCAATCAAGAATTTCCATGCAAGAGACAAAGAGTTCACCTATCGCCCAGGCGTTACCTGTTATGCTTGTGGAGAAGAAGGGCACTATGCCAAGCAGTGCCCCAAGCCAAGGAGCTCAACCCCGAAGCTCAATAATGGCGGCAATAATTCAGCACCAAAGTGAAGCAATTTCAACCCCAACAACAACCACCGGAAAGGTCACTTGAACCACGTGACCCGAGGGGAAGCACAGAATGCCCCAGATATCGTGCTCGATACGTACCCCGTCAACACAATACCTGCCATGGTTTTGTTTGATTCTGGAGCTTCTCACTCATTCGTTTCGAAAAGTTTTGCTTTGCAAAATAATTTTTCGATTCTTCCCTTGGAAAAATCAATGATCATCAAGTCCCCTGGAATTAAGCAAGTGACCCAGAGTTACTGTCAAGGTGTGGTTATGGAATTTGAAGGATTGAAGTTTTATGCCAACCTTATTGTACTGGAAAGCAAAGGACTGGATGTCATCCTAGGAATGGATTGGTTAACCACCAACAAAGGTTTTATTGACTGCTTTAACCGTACCATGATTCTCACACACCATCATGGGAAGAAAATAAAAGTTTCAGCCAAAGAGAGACAAATACCTCGGCAACCTAGATTAAACAAGGTGGACGTTTCTGAGCTGAACAAGGTTCCAGTAGTATGTGAATTCCTAGACGTATTTCCAGAAGAACTACCAGGCATGCCACCAGACCGAGAGATAGAATTCAACATTGAGCTAGCACCCGGAACCGCTCCTATTTACAAGAAACCTTACAGAATGGCACCATCTGAATTGGTAGAGTTGAAGAAGCAAATAAAAGAATTATTGGAGAAAGGATACATACGAGCCAGCTCCTCACCTTGGGGTTCTCCAATTTTATTTGCCAAGAAGAAGGATGGAACAATGAGGTTGTGTATTGATTATCGAGCTCTCAACAGGGTCACAATCAAGAACAAATACCCAATGCCCCGAATAAATGATTTATTCGATCAGCTCGCACAGGCCAAAGTCTTCTCAAAAATTGACTTGAGATCAGGATACCACCAATTAAAAGTATGAACAGAAGATATTCCCAAGACCGCCTTCACCTCCAGATATGGGCTGTATGAGTTCACAGTGATGCCATTCGGGCTAACCAACGCCCCCGCATATTTTGTTCACCTCATGAACAAAGTATTTATGAAGTATATGGACAAGTTTGTTGTGGTATTCATCGATGATATTCTGATATATTCCAAAACACGAGAAGAGCACGCCGAACATCTCAGGATTGTACTCGGAGAACTCAGGAAACATCAACTGTACGCCAAATTCAGCAAATGTGAATTTTGGCCAAGGCAGGTGGGTTTTCTGGGCCACGTGCTAACCCAAGAAGGTATTGCAGTAGACCCAGAAAAAGTCAAGGCCGTACTTGGATGGAAACCACCAGCTAACGTAACGGACATACGGAGTTTCTTTGGAATGGCAGGCTATTATCGGAGATTTATTGAAGGATTGTCCACTATAGCAAAGCCCATGACACAATTGCTCAAGAAAGGAAAGAAGTTTGAATGGACAGAAGCATGTGAGAAAAGCTTCCAAGAGCTAAAAAGCAAATTGACAACGGCACTAGTACTAATTGTGCCAGATATACACAAGAATTTTGAGGTATATTGTGATGCATCCCGGAAAGGCCTCGGATGCGTATTGATGCAAGAAGGCAAGGTAGTTGCGTATGTCTCCAGACAACTATGCAAGCATGAGGAGAATTATCCCACTCATGACTTGGAATTAGCAGCGGTCATCCATGCACTCAAGGAATGGAGACACTTCCTACTTGGGAATCATTGTGAGATATACACAGACCATAAGAGTCTTAAGTATATTTTCACACAGCCAGAGTTAAATTTACGGCAACGACGCTGGTTAGAGTTGGTGAAGGATTATGATGTTGGAATCCACTATCATCCCGGAAAAGCAAATGTTGTGGCAGATGCACTTAGTCGAAATCCCAGCACGGACGACGACAGTATACCAAAGTTGAGGCTAGAATTTCAGCAGGAATTTGCCCGACTCAATCTAATACTGGTTACCAAAGGCAGTGTGTCGAATATAGAAATACAGCTTACCCTAATGGAAAGGATCAAGGAAGCCCAGCACGGACACCCCAACATTGAGGGCATAAAAAGAAAAGTGAGTTTGGGAAGAGCCTCAGAATTCAACGTAGATGAGCAAGGAATATTGTGGTACGGAGAGAGGCTATGCGTACCAAATGTCAAGGAACTCAAACAGCAGATATTGACTGAAAGTCACACAGCTCCGTATTCAATCCATCCTGGAGGGACAAAAATGTACAAAGACCTTCAGGAAATTTTTTGGTGGCACGGTATGAAGAGAGATATAGCCACGTTCATTGCATGCTGTGACTCTTGTCAACGTATCAAGGCCGAGCACCAGAAACCAGCCGGACTGTTACAGCCAAATAAGATACCCGAGTGGAAATGGGACGAGATTGGAATGGACTTTATCGTTGGACTGCCACGGTCACGACACGGAAACGATGCCATATGGGTCATAACCGACAGATTAACCAAGGTGGCACATTTTATTCCTGTAAAGACAACTTACACCACTCAAAGACTGGCCAGACTTTATCTTGCCCGTATCGTCTGCCTGCATGGAGTCTCTAAGACTATCATCTCCCATAGAGGCACACAGTTCGTCTCTATATTTTGGGATCACCTATAACAGGCACTGGGAACCCAACTAGCCTTCAGTACCGCATACCATCCCCAGACTGATGGGCAGACGGAACGCGTAAACCAAATCCTAGAAGACATGCTAAGAGCCTGTGTCCTCACCTACGGGAACAGTTGGGAAGAAAGTTTGCCATATGCAGAGTTCGCATACAACAACAGCTATCAAGCCAGCTTGCAAATGGCACCCTTTGAAGCTCTATATGGGAGAAGATGTCGTACCCCGCTAAATTGGTCAGAGACCGGAGACAGCCATATCTTTGGCCCAGATATGCTCAAGGAGGCCGAGGAGAAAGTTAAGACAATTAGAGATCGACTCAAAACAGCTCAAAGTCGGCAAAAGAGTTATTACGACCGAAAGCATCGGGAAATCACTTTTGAACCCGGAGAATTGGTATACCTAAGAGTTTCTCCTATGAAGGGTCTGCAACGATTCAAGATTAAGGGGAAGCTAGCACCAAGATTCATCGGACCATTTCATATAGTGGCCCGAAGAGGCATGGTAGCCTACCAGCTAGACCTACCCGGAGACTTATCCGGTATCCACAACGTGTTTCACATCTCGCAGTTGAGAAAATACATGAGCAACCCAGAGAAGCAAGTTTCACATGAGAATATTGACGTGCAACCGGACCTCACTTACCGCGAGCACCCAATAAAAATATTAGAAGAGTCTGAGAGGAGGACCCGATAGAAAACCATTAAGTTTTTCAGAGTTCAGTGGAGTAATCACACCGAGAATGAAGCAACTTGGGAGAGCGAGGATTTCCTTCGGACAGAGCACCCACACCTGTTTAAGGATCAGCTGAAATCTCGGGGACGAGATTTTTCCTAAGTGGGTAGGTGCTGTGACACTCCAAATTTTTTGTGATTTTTGTTTTTAGAAAGAGCCTTGCTTGGTTTGGAAGAAGGTCATTTAAACCCTTCTTAAAAACCCTCTTGCTAAGTTTGCCCTCTCAAAAATATTTTTCTTGGATTTAGTTTCATTTAAAAAGAAAATCTTTTGTTTTTCGGCTTTCTTTTGATTTTGATCCACTCTTGTTTACCATGCTTCTTATGGTAAAATTTCCCCAAAACCCCTCCTCCCACTTGGATACAACCCAAACATTCTGTCCAAACTAATAAAATCCATTTTTGGATTTTATTCCAATTATTTCTCTTTCCAAAAATAATTCTGTCTTTTCTTTTGAGCCTAGGTGATTTGCAAAGCAAGTACCCTAATGCCTTTGATTTTTGACCTCAACTCAACACCTCTGGATAGTCCTTTGTACCCACAACCTAGAACCATCTTGATCCACTCTTCTTCTTTTCAAATATTTCAAAATTTACTCTCTGCAAGTTTGGACCAGATTTGCCAAATTTGGTGAAATTCATATCTACACTCCTCCAAAAATTCCACCAAAATTCAGACAACCTCTAGTTGCAATGAGAGGACACTCCACCAAAAATCAGCTCAAGGAAAAATCCCTAGATGCCAGAATCATTCTGTCGAACACTTGGCATGTTCTATTCATATTCAATAAATTCAAAAAGTTTAGTGTCGTTTCTCCGACAGAACTTCAGTCACATGCCCACTGTGCGTTGGCTCGATGCTCGCAGCCTGGCCTGCTTGTCCGGAGCTCCACATGCGCGCTTGGCGCCTTCCTGGCATCGGTGGCGCCCTGGCCCGCCTACACCGGCGTGCTTTGCGGCGGCAGAACCACCGTAACGGCCAATGAGAAGCAAAACGGCGGCTCAACGCCGTTCGGCGCCGCCCAAACCTCCTGGTGGCTCCACGTGGCCATCTCCTTGCCAGTGCACGCATGCAGCACCGTCGCCGTGGCTTGGCACGCGCAGAGCGCGTTCTCTCCCGTCGACAGGCTGTGCGGCCGTTCCGTCGAGGGCAGACCGTAACCAACCCTCCCGTGCTGAGTTGGACACAGAAACGACACCAATACTCCACCTAGGCGATGCTCAAGCTCCTAAGCCGACCGTCCAGCCATAGCGCCGCCGTAATCAACTCGCCGGACTTATCCGTTCATGGCAACCGCCTCGGGCCGGCTATAAATAGCACCCCGAGCTCGCTCTCGCCCCCGCACGACTCCACCACCTCACTAGACTCCGCCTAGCCACTAGAAGAGCCTCGAGGGGCCCTTCTTCCCCGACTCCGGCTGCCCCGTTCCGCCTCGGCCTCCACCTCGATTCGCTCCGGTGAGGCTGTCTCCGACGCCCTAACTTCGTCAGCAACCCTGTCGAGCAACTAGGAGACTAACCCCCACTCCTATTTGATCCCCGCAGCTCCCTCCAGCGAGATCCACGACTGCCCGAACCGCCATCCGCCGGAGCAACGGCCGCCGTCGACACAGTGCTCGCCGGCAACCACCACCACCACCCACAGACGCGGAACGTGCACTGATCTCGAAGGTAACCCCCGATCACCTTGCCTCGCCGTGGATCGCCGCCGGCGACCACCGCACCTGTCGGGCGCCGTCGCGCTCTGTTTTCTCCGTTTGAAATTTCAAACCCGACAGGTGGAGCCTGCCTGTCAGCCTCACAGCCGTTTCTTTTAAACGAAATGTTATTCTAGACTTTTCCACAGAGCCCCTGGAAACTTTCTATTTCATTACAAATGGGTCCTTGGACCAAAACTCTTATAACTTTTAAACAGAAAATGATTTTTGATTGATTCCTTTTCTGTCATCTTTATTTTTATGTCTAGTTTTTTGTCATATTTATTTGAAAAATATTTGGAACACTTTTCTGTACACTCACGGTATTTACGTTGCGTACGTATTTTTCTTATACCGTAGGTACCGGAGGAGGTGACGGAGCTGCAAACTTCACACAGTTAAACTCCGACTACTCCGAACCAGGAAAGCATGTTTGAACTATTGATATGATGAGTGTTGTTGCATGTTTGCATTTTAGTATAGTCATGGCATGTTTATGAACATCACTTTGAATGTTATATTTCATGCACATAGGCGGAAAGTAAGTTTTGGAAAGCATTAAGTTGTTGGATACATATTTGCATAGCCATGTGTTGGCATGAGGATGGGTAAGATGGCAGTGTTGTGACACGCCAGTCTTATGCCAGATTATTTGACTTCCGTGTCATCGTGAAACAAATCACATTTTCTTTCATTCCTTCCTATACTGTCACATGTTTTCCGAAAGGAATATGGCATAGTAAGTTGCAAATCGTTTTCCTGGTACACACCAAATAGAGAGGCCGGGATGAGGGTTCCATGGCCCTGGATTTAAGCTCGTCATCTGGTCAGGGGGCATGGGTGTTTCCGGTTGGGACCGAGAGGGGGGCACCCCTTAGAGCGCACGTATAGAAATTTGATCCCATGCTATTCGAGGTTGTGGCCTCCCTGTCTCAAAGTTTTTCTTGGACGTTGTCCAGGGTGATTCCTGGCATCGTGAGGTGAAATGGGTGTGTACTAGTTAAATGTGTTTCTACTGAAATAGCGTAAACGGAACTAGTCCTTCGTGACTACGGAAATCCGTTGGCTGTGGTCAGTTCATCCAAACTCTGCAGAGTCTCAAATCTTTCAGTTATCTTGTACTTTGTTCAAGTACTATATTCATCTTATCTTGTCAGGTATCAGCCTCCTGACAAAACTCTGGTGGGATTTATGTGTGATAAATCCGGTTAAAAGATGATTCTTGTGGATGGACTACTCAGGTTATTTACATTTATTACAAGCCATGTCTGCGATGTCGCTTTCAGACGTCCGACGGTGGCATACCTGTTATTTACTTTTGTTATAGGCCTTGTCTGTAATGTCGCTCAGACGTCCGACGGTGGCATACCTGTTATTTACATTTGTTGCCAGCCATGTCTGCGATGTCGCTCAGACGTCCGACTATGGCATTTCTTTTACAGCCCTTTATGTGATGTCGCTCAGACGTCCGACTATGGCATTTCTTTTAAAGCCCTTTATGTGATGTCGCTCAGACGTCGGACTGTGGCATTTCTTTTAAGCTCTTTATGTGATGTCGCTAAGACGCCCGACTGCGGCATTTCTTTTAAGCCCTTTATGTGGTGTCGCTTAGACGCCCGACTGCGGCATGCATTTTATTTATTTACCTTTCGAGGCGTCGCTCCAGACACCCGATCGGTTTTCAGTTATTTATTTTATTTATCAAGTCCTGCAATATTATTGTTGTTATATGAGCATCATCTTTTATTCATGACGCATTCATGCATTCATTGATTATATCTTTTGTCCGAACTGTCTTGCGAGTACTTTCAAAGTACTCACCTGGCTTGTTGATTTGGACAGATGTTGATGAAGGTGATCTCATGGATGAAGAGTTTGATAGAGAGTCCGACGCCTAGAGGAGTCCCAGTCAGTCCCGTGCGATCCTGTTTTGATCATAGTATTATCCGCTTCCGCAACCCCCGAATATATTCATCGAGCCTCCCCCGACGCTCGATGAGCTGCCAGTTAGGAGTCAAGTTATCCACCACCACTTTTTCCTCGAGCTAGTAGCATGCCACCACACCCTGTGTCATAACCGCCCATATGTAAGATATTGGCGAGTTTGTAATAAATTGTTGAGCAGCCTCAGCTCAACCCTGTAATATATTTGATGCTACTGGTTCTCCGTTTATCAAGCATTTTTCTACCAGAAAGGATGATTTTTTCCTATACTGGGATTTAAAGATCGATTTTCTCAATATTTATTTATTGAAAAAGTCGGTCATGACAGTATGCAGCAACGGATGCCTACCTTTGTTTAAATATCTACAAGGGTTGAATGAAGAAGCAGAGCCCGGTGTTTGGTTCAAGCAAAGAAGTGTCGGTGAAGAGGAAGAGGAAGAGGGATGAGGTAGAAGTCGAGGATGTGGACTCGGACTCCGAGTAAGGTGGCAGTGCCGTTGCTCATGCTCGTTTTACTACAGTGTCAAGCGGACTAGTTGCTTAGTTTTATTTCAGGGGTGTGTTGTGTTGAGCCCCCAGAAGAACTATGTTTATGTTCTTTCTCGTTATTTGAACTCTTTAGTATGTACAATAGTACTAGTATGTCTTACTATTGTTCTTCTTGTAGTTGGTACTACTCCTCGTATCTTTGCATTCCTACTGTACTTAATACGTACTTGTAGTATGATTTGGATCAATCAATTTGTGAAAGAATTTCGATGGAGTGAGGGAAGAAGACGGTAGCGAAGCTACCCTAGTATCTATATTAGGGTGGCAGGGTGCCCATGGTCTATCTTATGAGTGTTGGGTGTGGAATGCAGTTCGCCGGAAAAAATGGATCGTGCCTGGGGTTAAACAGATGGCGGGGGTTGGGGAGCATGGCGGTGGCAGCCGATTCAGCAGAGGGCAGGGTGGCGGCGACAGGCGGTTAGGCCTGCAGCTGGCTGGCGGCTCGATGCCTGAGAGAGTAGATTATTAGTGCATCAATTTCGGAGGTTGAAGAAGCCCTTCTAGCCGTCCATGTTGCATCCAACGGCTCACAAGAGTCTACCGACCCAAATTGTTCCTTCAGATTACAGGATCCACGTGGCATTCAAGGTCTCGAAGGTATATTCCACATCCGCACCCGGTTTGTGGGCTCGGCGCGGGCGCGACCTGCTTCCACTGCCACAACCACCATGCGTGCCTCCTCCGCGCGGGCGGAGACGACAATGACACGCTAGCTCCTCCTCGCCGGCGTGCTGGAGGATGCTCTCATCCTCCACTTTGTATGCTGCGGGCATAGACACGGCTCCACCAGCTACTCGCGTGCTTGGCAGTGCGGCGGCATCGTGAGGAGGGACTGCAGACGACATGAGCGGGCGAGCCTTTGGCTTCATGGAACAGGGATGGTGGGGAAACAGCGGTGATGGGCGAGAAATGGTCGGCCAGAGCAGCCGGGCGCCGGCATGCGCAATGGCGGTGACATATTGATGAGTACGTGTATGGGAGCTTAGTTTAGTTTTATATAGGGTTGGTCAAACTTAAAATAACACCGTACTAGTACACGTAAACATTATACTGAGGCGCTTATACTACCATATTAGTTAGCACAGCAGCGGTATGGAATCATGTACAAGCGTGTGCACCGTGGCCGTGCGGTCGATCGAACGGTGCGTCACCATGTTGTGCTCGAAGGACATCCACCGAACATTTTTCTGTGTGTGAAAACAATCCCCGAATATTACTCTACTTTTTTTCCTGGAAAGTTCTTCATGCTACAATATTTCCATATATTTGAATTTAGCCTTAGTTCGTGCCTATTTGGATTTGGACGTTTTAGGTGCACCCTAGTTTTTTAATGCTGATTTTGTGTGTGCGACTGAGAGAGAACGCGTGTATGTGTCCATATGTGTGTTGTGGTGGAAGGGCAATGTGGAGACGGTGTGCGTGTGATAGAGACATAGAGAGGTGTGAATGTGCAAGTGATCATGCATGAGTGGGACATAGAGAGGTGTGAATGTGCAAGTGATCATGCATGAGTGAGACATAGAGAGATGCCGATACGTTGTGTATACATGAGAGAACGGTCCAATAGTATTGTTCCATATTCCCACATTATACCTCTTTTAAATCCAATAGTATTTAATTCCTTCATACCCTTGCGATGACGATCATACAAAACTCCAACTTATTTGGTCTAGCTCCCTTCTATGGACCATCACGAATAACACATTTCTTTCTTCATTGATCATGTGGCTTTACGAAGTACTACCACACTTAAAATCAAATGCACTAGTTCATCCATAATCATATTATTTTCATATCAAATAATTTGATTACATCCTTAACCATTTTTTGTAAATCCAAATTCCAAAAAGTACTTTATTACAAATGTTGCCATCCACATGGTTTGGTATGGTCAAGCATTACTTCCAACTTTATTCATTTTTCTTCCTCCCTGAGGCTTCAGTTCCACTGGAATTGTGCGACATGCTCCTTGAAATCTTCAATCTTCTGCTTCATCTCCATCATCTCTGCATGCACTTCTCTTAGGTATTCCTGAGTATAACGGAGTCTTGCTTCAAGTATTTCTCCGATCTGGCATATGGCTTCCGTGGCTGCTTCACGAACAGCATCGAAGAAAGTTGTTTGTTGTACATGTGAGATGAAAAAGTATTGCCCCATCATCTTTGGGAAAACTCCTTTCATACAATGGAGGTGTACCTCCACATACCAAAGTTCCACTCCCTTTTGCATGAAGGGGTAGCCTTTGTCGATTACATCTCCTTCAAGGTGAATATGCTTCATCATGTCCTTCAGGATTTTCGGGTAATCATGATCACTTGTCAGGGTCATGATCGTTCGGGCCCTTGAGGAAAGACTCATAAAGGGTCGTCATCTGCAGTTGTCAAACAAAAATGGTACTCAGAATAAGGTATGTATCTTCTTGGGTAAACATTCATATCATCAAAACTTCAAACTCAATTTCCAACATCCAGTTTATTCATCACAACTCATTTTCTTCCATGTTCACCCAGAATATTAATTTCTAAGATAAAACATAATAACTCCTTAAAGCCTTTCAGCAAATGACATATCAACTTTATTGAGTCATGAATTATTACAATCTCTGAGTAACTATTACATAACTCAACTCTGCGTTCTCATGAAAATAGAAGTGTTTTCCATACTACACTTATTACTGATATTAACATCTCCACTACTTAGCTCCAGCTTTCTCCTTATCTAAACAATCCCTAGGAAAATGTCGTTCTTCCTTGCAACAAAAACAAATAACTTCCGACATGTCTCAGGGCTTCTTGGTGATGGTGCCTGCTCCCTGAGTTCCTTGCTTCCTTTTGAGACAATCATTGGCATAATGCCCGACGTCCTTACATTCAAAACAGGTAATATGACTTTTGTCCCTCTTTGTAGAAATTGGGTTGTTTTGAGGGTGTCTTTGTTTTCTCTTCCTGGGTTTCTTCGTTCTGATCAAACCTTCTATTCCCTGTGGATCAAACTCCACTGCTTCTTTATCCCAGATGCTCTTTTCTTTCCTTGGTTCAATACTATGAAAAATGTCTTTCTTCTCCACATGAATAGCAGGCACTGGAGTAAAACCTGTTGAGGCCTTCTCCATCAGGGTCTTCATCACAGGTTCTTTCATAACTTCTCGAAGGTCTTCTTTCATTCCTTCTTCCTGCTTCTGAATAGTTTGTTGCACCATGGGGTAAATGTGACATTGAGCCGGGTAGTGGGTGGTTCCTTCACACAAGAAACAAGTCACCTGACTAGTTGGGCATTCCTCAGCTGGGTGATTTTCCATGCAATGAGGGCATCCATCATTGTGCTCTTCCTGGGTATGTCCTATTTGTCCGCAAATCTTGCAGGCACAAGGTTTATTTCTTGGTGTATCATGGTGCTTCCGGATAAGACGGGATTTTGTGAGAGTCTTCTTGAATTCTTCCCAAGTCTTCACTCCATTCCATCCCTGTACGGCTTGAAGCATCTGCCACCATGCTGCAGCACTTCCTTCAAAGTACTGAAGAGCGTATGATACTTCATTCTTCCTTGAAACCAAATTGCTCCCCTAGTGATTCTCCATGTTCTAAATCCATAGCTCTGCCTCCGGCTGAGTTTTCGGTCCATAGAATACCAGTCCAACTTCATTCATCATTTATGGGGTCCAAAAGTTGTGGGATGAGTTATGAGAGAGGTGGGGAGGGATACACACAATACAACAATAGTTTTGAAGAAACGGGTTTTACTTTGTGGCTGTTGGAAAACATCAAACAAATGATAGCTCACAAATCATCACATCTAACATAAGTGTATAACAGGGGTTTGGTCTTCTAAAGGACAAATAATTCTTCAGATTCTTCAAGTCTTCAGAGTCTTCAATTGTTGTAGTTTCAACTCTTCTAATGCATGGTGAAATCTACTTTACTCTGAAGAGACCATCAGTTCTTCGATATCTGATCCTTCTTGGAGCGGCTTCAGTTGATCCTCCGTGTGGTCAAAGGGGGCTATTTGATAAAATCAGAAAAGATGAGAAGTAAAGGATCTTTTTGAAATAAAGTTTTAGAGATTTCCGGTCCTAGGGGCTTTCGATTTCTAGGGTCACGTCCTACAGTCAACATGTGCTCTAATACCATATCTGTAGTGACCCAACCTCAAACGGTCAAGCCTCTGTGTATCCGTGCCATCCCTGGATTAGTATGCTGGCACACACAGTACGTCAATGTATATATCAAAGTGCAATCACATGTATAAATAACATAAAACCGATATATACCTCATAAGTCTGAACAGAAACAAACAATCGGGTGTGGAGTCCCATCAACGCCATCGACAGGTTGAGTGTAGACCGTAACCCTGTATCGTAACTCTTACTTGTCGAAGAAAAATCTGCAACATCATACGTAGCAGCCGTGTAGGTCAATACATTGAATGTATCGGCAAGATCACTTTAAGAAAAACAGATGATAAAACTATACTATATGCAATATGGCTTTGTGGCTCTGTGTCTGAGTTTTGTTTTGCATAAAAGCTGGTTTTCTTTTGCGTACATCAAAGTAATAACTGGAGAGTGTACTATGGAGTTTTCTATCATTACATGGTTCCGCCAACTGATGTCTCATAGCCCAAATCATCATAAGTTGCCCACAATTAAGATATCAGTCCGGTGTTGAGAGTTCTGAGATAGATCCAACTCCATAGGCTCAAGTTGTCCGTAACCGTGGACACGACTAATCGATTAGGTTTAACCCTCTACAGAGGTTTGTACACTTTACTCGCAAGATTCGATACCTCTTTTTACGTTCTCACACTTCAGGGTGTTTGAGAACAAGAGGACTGAAACATGGTCTTCCGAAGAGTTCCCCTGACCATTGTCCGGTGCTCTTCCAATCCTACCGTAGTTCTACATCTTCTAGCACCATCCCAGCCAGAGTCACAACTAAGGTCAACCAAGCCATAGCCCATAGTGACTTGCGGTTGCAGGTAAGCTTCCGAGCATGAACTATTCTTCCGTCTCTTTGAGACTGTGTGAAACTTTCCGCATGATGTCATGGTGCTTCTCCATGCATCCCGGCCATCCACTGGTTGCTCCAGGGTGCCCATCAACTGTCCTTCACCCAATAGTGTGTATTGAATTCTTGTCTCGAGTCTTGAACTCTTGAGGTCTTGTAGATGCAGTCCTTGCAGATGCCATCCTGGAGTTGTCGTCATTGACATAGAGTCCTTCATTCTCACACCACTCCCAAATCTCTCATACCAAACCCTGTCTACGATAGTGTAGCATTAAAACTATATACGTCCCGGGCTTGGTAATAGGGAGATGGTTTCCTACCTCATGCATTCTACTCAACTGTGTATAAACCTATCTGGAGGCTAGTTGATCAATGTTTGTGAGAAATACAAGTCGGGGGTGCGAAAGCGAGAGTTTTGTGTGTTTGTGAGAGAGACAGTAGTCGGGAAGGGGAGTGGAAGCAGGAGTTGTGTGTGTGTGTGTGTGAGAGAGAGAGAGAGAGAGAGAGAAAGGGAGGGGGGACTTTGTCTGATCGGTAAACAAATGAATAACGTTAGTTTTATAACTGAGATGAAGACGGAAAGGAGACCGCAACAAATGTTGTGTGTGCGGGAAAGAGTAATTTTAGTGGTAGGAGTCATATCTAGAGAGATATAGGGTGCATGAGAGAACCCTAGAGAGAAAGACAAAGTGAAAGACGAGTGAGAGTGTGTGTGTGGCAGTGAAAAAGAAAGCTTAGGTACCTAGTGATACCGGAGAATGATAGAGACGTGAGAGATAATGAAAACCGTGTAATGTATAATGATAGGGAGAGTGTGACACCTCTCAAGGGAGACGTCGAGAGACCATGTTTCTGAAAATTGGAGAAACATGAAGCTGGAGAAAAGAGAGTGATAGCTACATGAGGGAGCATGTGAGAGAGAAGGGCATGAAAGGAGATTCAAATATTTAGTTGCGTGTATAGAAAATGTCAACAAAAGGGATAAAAATATTTGAATTTGAGATGATAATACATGTAATTCATACTCGAACCAAAATTGATCTATCAAACATGCATACTCATATGAATTCACGTTCATCTATGTTATATAATATGTAGATATTACTGATCCATACATTTTAGTAGAACATAATTTGGTTTAATTTTTTTTAAATTCAACCTTATGATTTTGAGATAATTGTATTTGTAAATCATATTATATATATAAAGGAGCAAAATTCTTTGTTGTGCTTTTGAAAGTATATATAAAAAATTGATGTATATATAATTTTATTCCAATCGAAAATGGATCCTGCCCGAACAAAAATAGAATACAAAATGGATTGGAATTGAGTTGGCATGGTAAACGTGCAAGATTTTTCTCAAAAAATTGAACGAAGCAGCCAAACTCGCAATAACCGCCCGAAATTAAAATATGGGAGATGGAAATTACCGCCTGTCCCTAACATGTAACACATGTCGGCTCGATTTCAATAGGTCTTCATAGGGGCAGATTTGTACTTTCCCTCAAACGTGACATAATTAACTCTCACCTGGATTCATACATGGTGGGTGCCAAAACATAGTGTCTCCTCGGCCGAAATCGTCTCTCACCCGGATTCATACACGGTGGGCGCCAAAACAAACTCTCCTCGGCCGAAATCTGTGTCGGCAAATATTTGGTGTATGCGAGATTACCATCCTATCCTCAACCGACTAATATTGTTGTGATGTAGGAAATATTAAACGGGGGCTAAGTTTGTAAATTTCCTCACATTTGAGCAAACGCGCCCTGCAGACATGGTCCCCCCTCCTCTCTCCCTCCAGTTCCCCAGTTGTACTCCGTGGGTGCCAAAACACCCTCTCCACCCCAGCCTCCTCCGTTCACCACCCCATCCACCGCCATCCTCCTCCACCATACCGGAGCTGATACCCCGACGCTGCCGTCCATTACAAGAGATCGACCTCTCTCATCCACGGCTTCAGACCAGGATCCTTGCATCTCATCCTCTCGCTTCATCCCCGTTGTCGTCCACCTTGCCGACGCCTCTACTATGACCGTCTCGTCCACCCCGTCGGGATATTTCCCCCGCCGCCACCGTCTACCCTCCTAGATCTGCTTCCATGCCGCCGACAGCTATCGCTACCGCAACACCATCAAATTCTCAGCAGATGCATACACGATGCCGCACCAGGTGGTACTCTTTTATATCTACTCAACTTATTTATTGCAGCTAGAAAATAGATCACCAATGCTTTATTGTGATTTCTCGTCCATCACTTAGGATCTTAGTTGTTAGTTGAAAGCAAACATTGGTTGCGAAGTTGCCTCTGTCCGGTTTGCACCTTTAGATCCGCCATGGCATGCTCAACACTATACTCGCAATCCTTATGGTTTTCCCATTTTATATTCCACACTAGTTAAATGATAGTAGACTAAATTTGAAAATTGGGTCAGTCTTTTTTTGAGAGCTCGCCGGAGTTCGCTGGCGGGAAGGAAGGGGCATGGGTGGGGATGGTGGTTGTGGGGGGCGGTGGCCTGGCAGTGGTGGGGCCTCGCTAAATGAAGAAAACTTGACACTGGTGGGGGCTGGGGTGGGGCATGGGGGTGGCAGAGGAACACAGGCGGTGGGGCAGTTCATGGGAGGGCGAGGGGTCGGAGCTGATGGTTCGGCCGGTGGCCCGTGTGGTGTTCTATAGGGGAAGAATCAGATACGAGGAAGAAAAAGGGTTAGGAGACATAGGATCTTCATCCAACCGCCTGAAATGGTCGAGTGACCCAAATGATGAAAGTCACGCGACTTGCATGCAGACATTCCTTTATATTTAGTACCATCACCGTAGCTGCTTAGCACTGCTCCTCAATCCATCAAGCTAAACAATGTGCCACTCATAATTCCAAACTTGTTGCTCAAATACTAATCTAATATGATACTGATATTACTGAAATAGATAACATTTAATTGGTAAGCTAATGGTCCTCCTTTACTTTCGAAAATCACGTGCACCACATATAGAGAGATAGCAGGAATTTGCGTTCTCTTAATCCGCTTTGGTTCATCATGTGTGGGCACTGTGCAATGAACATTTTATTATCCAAAATCTGATTGCTCTTCTTTAGCATGTTCCTCTTTTGTTCTTCTTTAATAAGTACTCTCTCCATTCCTAAATACAAGTCTAAATGTATTTGTATACATCTGTATTTGTACCATAGTGGAAACCTCTACAAAGAATTATATTTTGGAACGGAGGGAGTATGATAGTAGTACAGTATGTTCATTGTAGTGAAGAGGAGCAGGGACATTTGCAGCATAGAGGTCTATTCGGTCGGTTGTGATGGACACTTTCAACTCTTCGGGCCTCTTTGATTCGTAGGATTTTGTAAACATAGGAATAGGAATTGTAGTGGCCTACCTACTTGAATCCTATAAGGTTAGTAAGGAAATGCATGGAGTTGTGTCGCCTTTCAGAGTTACACTGATATTAACAGTACCTCACCTTCTGTTGAAGAGAGCTGGTATCTGAAGCCTTTCTAGCTGTACCGACAATTATAGCCCATATTTTCCAGCAAGTTCCACATTCCTGATTTTACTTCTGATGCTTACGGTTTTCCTATTATATCTACACTATGATCTGTGTAGCTGCTTTGTGTCGCATAAGTCCAAAGCTTACTTCTTCAAATACAAATTCTGATATGATACTGATATTAGTAAACAGACACACATTTGATTGGTCAGCTAATGCTCCCACTTGATTTTCCAAATGCATGTGGCCACATATAGAGAGAAAACATGGAATTGCATTTCTTTGGGCGCTGTGATTCATCATGAGTGGGCAACCAACATTGTATGCAAAGAAGCGGAACCTCAAGAATATGGTTCCTCTTCTGTTCTTTAACATGTTCCTCTTTTGTTATTCTGTATTTAGTACATACAGTATGTTCCTTGTCAAGAAGGGGAGCAGGGACATCTACAGTCAACAACTGATAGAGCTAGCCTGTACGTGATCGATAGGCTTTCAATTAGTAGCGGCAATACAACACCATATTTTCCAGCTAGTTCCACTTTCTCGATTTGTATATGCTGGTTATGGTGTACCCCTTTTATGTACACTACGATCTTCCTAGTTCTTGTGTCCTCTTGTTATCATGGTTTGAAAATACTCTCCATGCAGTATATTATGAACCTATCATCTGCCAACAATCCTTACTTCTGGAGCCTATTTTTTGTGTACCTGTGCCAGATTATACTAATGCACACACCATATTACAGCACACATCGGCTCTCTCATTAGTATCCAGTGATAGCACACAAGTGTTTACAGGGAGCCCCTATATTAGAATATCCTCTGCATTACAAAGATAATCTCACTACTATTTATGTTTTCATGCTTCTCAGATATTTTATGTAATCACAATGAATATCAGAATGCGCACATCAGAAGAATATTGTGGAACACTGCAAGGACTAACAAAATTGGCACCAAGGCATTGAGTGCCATTCTGCATGTGATGCGGAACATCCTATGGACATCACCATGTCAAGAGTTCGTTTGGCAAGTGACACGTGCAACATCTACTTCACTTACACAAAGGTGAACCATCTTCTTTACGCGTGTTCACTTGACCCCTTAGAGAATGGTATACTACTTGACACTCATCTCATGTGCATACATAGGTATTATTGGATCACCATGGACGAGGAGGAGGAGTGCGAGCGCAAGTGTACAACTACACCATCCACAAGAGAAGCATGGAAGAGGAGGAAGAAGAGAATCTACCCAGTCCAAAAATCCCGTTACAACCGCCCATGTACCGCCCAACTACCGCCCGGGGGGTACAACCGCTCGACTACCGCCCAACAACTAGTCCAACTTCTATGATCGAGCGGTGCAAGGCCGGTACTGCACTGGTTTATCCCCGTAGCAGCCAAAAGGCCGGTACAACCGCTCCGACCACCGGTACAACCGCTACTCCCTTCCTCAAACACCTATAGGAACTAGCACCTGAGCTCCCAGCGGTACAACCGCCCCCATGACCGGTACTACCGCCCTGCCTGTGTGCAGTAGAAGGGGTTTCACCCCATGTATCCACCACTAACCCCTTCGACTTATATACTTGTCCCCTAGCTCCGAATTAGGGTTAGCAAATAGGATAACTCATTTGTATGTAGAGAGACTACCACTCCATTAAAGGCCAAGACCTCCATCTAGGAGAAGATCCTGCGGGATATCATCAAGACCTCCTCACGGGAGGACCCCCCATCAAGACCTCCTCTTGGAGATGAACTTTAACTTGTATCTTTCTCTTTGTTGTTCATGTACCTTGTGGATCATGTGTGTTTAATTGTCTAGTGGATGTGTGATTGGACTTGTTCTTGAGTGTTTCCCCTTGTGATCTCTCCCCGTTCTTCCCCATGTTCTTTGTAGGATACCCTCCATTTCATGAAAGATCGGGCATCTAGGGTTCTACCCTACATCATCTTGGTATCATGAGACACATTCATCACGAATTTGGAGTCTCCCCTACCGTTTTCTAGCCTTCTTTTGCTTGATTTTTGTCGTAATTTCGAAAATCCCCACCAAAAGTAGCCCCAATTTTTTTTTGTGATTTGTTGGTATGATGAAGTTTTGTTGATTCTGATCCATGGATTTTCTTGGTTTCGAGTGGATGTAGTTTCTCAACAAGTTTCCCCATCTTTCATCCATGAAATCTATCCAATTTTGCTCTCGAAATCATCCATTTCTGCCCCAAGTTCATCCCATAGACAGATCTGCGAATTTTCCTGACAAAAGTGGTACAACCGCTAACCCATCCCCTGATACTTCTGCCAACCCAAAACTAGAACTCCAGGACGCTCCAGGAGCGGTACAACCGCCTGCTCAAGAGGTACAACCGCCCCTCCGAGTTTCAGCCTCGGCTGATTGACAGTTTTGACCATAACTAATTCATCCGGACTCGAATGTTGACGTTCTTTAGCTCGTTGGATAGCTATTGACATCCCCCATCCATATAGATAGGTTCCCACAACATTTTACACCATCAAATTTCCTGAAATTTTGCATCTTTGCCTAGGCCCTCCACCATATCATCCACATAACCACCATAGCCTTCCGCAATCTAACCCATTTTGATCCATATAGCATTAGTGGTTGCTTGAGTAGCAATGTGAGTCTCCTAAGGTGTTTCGGCTACTTAGGGACGATTGCTTCTTCATCAACCATCACCATCACTTTTGCATAACCTTGCCCATCATACATTACCACCACCCCAGCCTAACCAAATTTTGTTTGAGCTTGTTCGAGTTGTGGCTTGTGTCTCCTAAGGTGTTTCGGCTACTTAGGGACGACAAACTCAACTCCGACACGTCTATATCCCACCACCATAACCTCCACTTCCACGTTGCCGACTCATATAACCCATCATCCCACTTCCGCATTGCCTAGTGCAACACCACCACCGCATTCCCGCTACCACCATTTTGACATTTGCCTTTGAGATTTTGAGTTCATGGTTTTTTTGTTTCCTAAGGTGTTTCGGCTAATTAGGGGTGTTTCTACATCATCTTGGTATCTACATCAAGAATGCCGCCACTCATCATCACCATTGATAGTAACCTCGACGACACAATTGTATATTCCCCTTGCAATTGCATTGATAACCCGTAGCCCATTTTGCGTCACTTGTCTATCGAGACTAGCCATTTGAGTATTGCCGACAATGTTACTTGTGCACATTAGTGATCATCGGTCCCCCCCTTCCATTCCATACATACCATATCATATTGGTATCATCATATGATCTCTTGTGCCACAAGTTTCTTCCCGCATATATACAATTGCTATCTTGGTTTGTGCATTTAGCATAGTGGCCATATTAAAAAAAGAGAATAAGCTTTTAAGCAAAGAAAAAGAGTGAACAAAGAGCTTGTAAGCAATATCCATAGCATCACAATACATCATATGGATCATACTCGATCATCACGGATCATCTTGTGCTAAAGCACCGGAACATACATGCATAGCATACTTGGGATAGAAAGTGTACCCATTTTGCATCTTATAGGTTGTGCACAAGTGTCGTATCCGCCATTTGAGAAATCATGCTAGCATCTCTCTTGAGTTGTGCAACACGAGCATTTTCCATGGATTCCACATTTTGTGCTCACTCCTTGGTTGCACGACCCCATTTATCTATCTCTGGGTGTGTTTCCGTCTACCACTTATTGCTATTGGTCTACTTGTGTCACTTGCAATTTGTGAATCTCTTTCAACATTATTGACTATTGCTAACATTTTGCATCAAATTTTTGTGCCACTATCCTCACCAAGCTACACCATAAGCTTTACTTGATAGTTGTGAGTGAACAAGTCCGGTACCAATTCCACTATTCTTTCACCTTACATTGAGTGAAACGGGATACATCCTCAACTTCGGGAAAAGGTAACTGGGTATTGTTCACTCACCTTTGCTCTAGTCTTGTGATGGATAGGCAAAGCACACATCTTTCGGTCTACAACAACAACGACGAGTTAGATTCCAAGAAAAACAACTTCGACGCCAAGATGCAAGCTCAAATAGAGGAGATCAAAGCCCTCATCAAGTCCTACAAGAGATCTTCCTCATCTTCAAGAAGGCGCTCAAGTGCACGTGCTTCAGAGCTACCATCTATGGCAAGATCACGTCAGCATCGACACCACCACCGACAAGAACGTGAAGGTCAAGAGCTCAACACCAACAACCGCTCAATGACTTCACCATCTCCCTGGGCATCTTCACCAAGTGACTTCAAGGCATCTTCGCCTACAGACATACGGCATCTTCGCTAACAAGCACCCCAAGACTACGCTCAAGAGAAGTTGCCCAAGCTCAAGTCCGCGACTTCCACGAGCTATTACGACCTTGACACAGAGCACAAGAATCCTTTCTATGGGACTCATGAACCCGAGGAGTATCTCGAGTGGGAGCGCTTGATGGACAACTACCTCAAGCTACATCAAGTTTGTCCCGAAGATCAAGTGAAGTGCGCCACAAGAAACTTCCATGACTACGCATTGGCATGGTGGCTTCACACACCTTCAGAAAACTATGACATGAGTTGGCCCAAGAAGAAGAGAGCTATGCGGCGAGAGTTCGTGCCTCCAACCTACACGGAACAACTTCTACGCCAATTGGAGAACACCATCCAAGGATCCAAGTCCATCAACGCATACTTCAAGGAGATGAAGATTGCCTTGCGACGAGCCGGCATGGACGATCCCATTTTGATGAAGTTACACTTCATAATGGGATTGCACAACGACATCTCCAAGACTATCTTCCTCGAGAACTACAATTCCCTCGACGACAACTACATTTCTGCTCTCAAGGCGGAGCAAGAACTCATGAAGGCCAAGGCTTCGCCATCCCAAGCAAACTTCGCGTCGACCAAGCTCCATGATTACGAGCATGAGGATAACACCAGCAACATGTCCAAGCCTGACGAGCTCCAAGATGACGCTCCCAAGTTCGACTTCACCGCCATCCCCCTTTGTGGCATTGATGATGTCGAGTCTACTTCGACTCTTTTTCAAGGCGGTGCGGCGACGAGTATGACATGGTGATGAGAAAGGATGATTCTTCCATCTTAGGATGCGATAGTGATGATGCGTCATCTTCGGCCTTCATCCACGGCGACGATGACGAGATGATCGAGAACGGAATTTTCCCTTCAGTCATGGAGGAGAGTGATGATGTGTCATCTTTGGCCTTCATCCACAGTGATGGCGATGAGATGGTTGAGCATGGGATTTTCCCTTCGACCACGATGACGTATGATGACTTGAGTGACTTGTGCCACCATATTGAGAATGAGGGTGACTTCACCACTAGCCCCATATATGATGAGTTGACACAATTCCCATGTGAGAGAGCCACAACCCCCACCACTTGAGTGAGATGAGTGACTCCACCATATGTGAGATTGAGTGCACCTACTTTGAGGGAGTGAGTGAACCGGCACATAGAGAGAGTGAGATAGTTGATAGATCTTGTGAGACCAGTTTCATCACTAATGACTTGACCTCTACCTCTATGGTGTCTTCTCATTTGGTGCTAGCTCCAATATATGATGACACACCGATCCTCGACAACTTCGTCCTTCCTTCAGACAACACGATGGCCATGATTGTATATGATGCACCCCCACATGGTTCCATCAAGATGAAGATGACAAACATTTGGTCTTTCCCACCTCACCTACACCACTTGAGTGGAATGAAAAAGGTAACATAGGTGAAGGTGATGCTCAAGTCCCACTAGTGGACATTCTTGACATTGATTGCTTGCATGATGTTGATCCACCTAGTACCATGATTCATGCTAGTATGATTTCCTCAAGTGATGATTTGCCCATTTATGATGAGTATGACGATTCTCATGTGGAGTCTATTAGTTGTGATGCCATGTTACATAATTACTTGTGACAATTCTCTAGGTCACATCATGTTTGATAATCCGCTTGACTTGTCCTATGCTATGCATGAGATCTCCCGTATGTCATATTTGCAATCTCATCGTAGTGACTATGCATATGCCATCAAAATTAATCCAATTTGCACTTATGGCATAGATGACAAGCCCTTGGTTATTGGAATTTTTTTTCTTGTGATGATATTGATATGCTCCCTTTGCATCATTTATCTCATATGTCATGCCATGACCACCTAGCTTCGGATATGCATTGTTTTGGATGTTGTACATTTGCTCCATATGATGTTTTCGATATTGCTCATGAGGAGACCCCCATAGTTTCCTCATACATGTTAGGAGATTTTTGATCCATCCCATCCATTACATGATCCCAATAATTATGTGCACCATATGTTTCGCATGAATGAAAATGTTATTGCCGCGCCATATAATTGTATGCTCAATTTGCAACCCCATCGTGTTACACATAACAACTATTCTTTCATGATGGATGACATGTTCTTATAACATGCATCAAATTTCTTTGAGCGATGCTTACCTTGTGCTAACTCACACATGCACATACACATCATGATGGATGATGTGTACATTTACCATGCGCACAATTTCTTTGGTTTGTCTCTTTTGTGTAGGTACCAATGTATACTTGTCAACCTCACAATCCCATGAGTTGACAAAACAAGCTCTAGAGAGAAACGATGATTTGGGATCCCACGGATTGTCTTTCCCACCGCTCTCTTCGTGCAAAAACTACCGGTACAAGACATCCCCCACTTATCCCTTGGACTATATATACTTGTCCCCTAGCTCCGAATTAGGGTTAGCAAATAGGATACCTCATTTGTATGTGAGCTTTGCTCCTACCTATCTCAACTCTTGAGAGAGAGAGATTACCACTCAATTGGAGGCCAAGACCTCCATCTAGGAGAAGATCCTGTGTGATATCATCAAGACCCTCTCACGGGAGGACCCCCCATCAAGACCTCCTCTTGGAGATGAACTTTACCTTGTATCTTTCTCTTTGTTGTTCATGTACCTTGTGGATCTTGTGTGTTTGATTGTCTAGTGGATGTGTGATTGGACTTGTTCTTGAGTGTTTCCCCTTGTGATTTCTCCCCGTTCTTCCCCGTGTTCTTCGTGTTCTTCGTAGGATCCCCTCCATTTCGTGAAAGATCGGGCATCTAGGGTTCTACTCTACATCAGCATGAAATGAAACTCATACGCTCCCCACCTACAGATTCTTGTTCGGAATATGATCCTAATAACTATTCTAACCTCGAGGAGTCGAAGGCAGATGGCCTATCCTGTTCACCCATCAAGGTGTGTGTTCTAATTTGTCAAGGTCTTATTGATTGCGCATATCTTGCATAAGGTGTCTTGCATTTCTTCTACTTTGTTGCACCGACATCTGCTTAGTTTACTCATCATATATGTCAAGATGCCATGCCCATCCATTATCAATACATATTCCATCTGTCATCATACCATGTTTTTCCACTCAAATGTTGTTCTTATGCATCAGACATCAAAAGGGAAGAGGGTCATTGCCAAACCTGAAGGAGCACCCACAAAGTCCATGAAAAACATGGTGGTGCCGAAGAAATCAGACAGCACCCCACTTATATTGGCTCTACAACCAGTGACACAAAATGTAGGACCGACTCCAGTAGACTGTACCCATACTTCACTAGGCACACCACTACCTCCAACTCACAAAACCTGCACTCCAGCAAAAGGTATGCCGATTTCAGTTGCCATAGCACTAGCCATACTAAAGAAAAATCCCACTCCAGCAAAAAGTACAGCAAGTCCACCGGCCGATGACCTATCCCAACTGCAAAGACGACCAATTCCTGCAGATTGGAACCCCATTCCAGTTATTCCTAGTTTAAAAGATAGTACTTTCAATGTTGTTAGGGACTACGTGCATATATTCCCATCATGGGAAGTTATAGTGAAGACAAACACCATTTTCACATCTTCCTGTCCCACTTACGTGTAAGTGCTATTATTCATGGTGATTATTTTCGTGTTTTCTGCTGATTGAACACATAAACGATTTACATTACATTGTTGTAAGTAGGCGAGGGTCAATCTGGATAGTCATGGCAAGAAAAGCTTGCTTGCGCTTTTCAAGGAAGCATTATAGCAGTATCGGTGTTACCTGAGGAAATCACACTTTGATGGCAAGTCTATAAACGAATTTCCGGTGACGTCTCCTGTGCTAAGTTTAGAAGATGTTGAATGGCAAAACCTTCTTATGCACTGGTCTTGTTCCCAGGATGAGGTATTGTCTATGATATGACATGTCAATTTGAACTTCTACTTTTCCGCATGTGCCTTACGGTCTCTTTTGCAGGAAATATACTCGAAGAAGAATTTCGGTTTGAAAAGGACGACATGATATCGCAAATATGTTTCCCGCTGCTTTGCTCTTGTTAGTACCTGTTGTCCTGTATCACTGTACTTGCATTCATACCTGGTACATTATGTGACAGCAGTATGCATGATAGGTTTCTTATCAATTGTTCGCTCCAAATTATCTGATCTGTATTAATGGTTACATTAGTGTAGAGAATATTAAATGCCAATGAAAAATTTTAGCTCTGTATTGTTCTTGTAAGTACTTGTTGTCCTTTATCAGTGTACTTATATTGACAGCTAGTTGTTCACGTACCATCACTCTGCAACTTATTTTCATTTGCCCTCCATTTTCTACACATCAGATCTATATTTACTCTTACCATAAGGTTGGATATCACTGATGGTACCGAAGAAGTTTACCTCTGCATTGCTCTTGGTTTTACCTTTTGCCTGTATCAATGTACTTACATTTATAGCTACTTGGTTATGTAGCATCACTCTTCATCTTATCTTAAATATTCTCCATTTTTCTTATATTATAACATCTATATTTACTCTTAACAAAATTTATAATAAAGGCAATGCTTATGAAGAAAATTATGTGATAAACTTCTTAAATTGCCCCCCCCCCATCAGCATGGACAAGGGCTTTATAGAGTCGGTCTTCACCACTAATGTAAGTTTGTCCTTCTCAAGCCTTCAAACTTTGTTGTGTATATTTGGTTAGGCATGACTGCAACAGCTGTTTATTTTTTGTGTTTGCATCAAATTGCATGTTTAAAGTTTATTATGTAGTTCATAAAAAAGTTTGTCCTTTCAATTTAAGTGTTTAGTTGTACAACCAAGTTCCTTCTTCATACCATGTAAATTAAACTATACAGAGCAAGTGATCTTATTTTGCACTTCATGTATGCTTCTGTTCTTGATCCGTAATCCAGTGGTGTCGTGAACCTACCCACTACAGCACAATGTCATATTTTGTAATGTCTTAACTATGAACAATGTCATATCATTCTACTATTTTTTAAACTGTCTCTTTATCTGCCAATCTGAAATGGGATAAATTGACAGCATACTAACCATTGATACTTATGAGTTCTTTATCTGTAATCTAGTGGTGTCGTGAACTTGCCAACTCCTTCACAATGTCATTTCCTGCCATGTCTTAACCTGAACAATACCATATTGTGTTAATGTTGTTTTAAACTGTGTCACTTTATTCATCAATAAAAATGTGATGAATTGTCAGCACTGATACTTATGTGCGCAAAACCCATCATCTGTCTGCTTGTTTCTCTTTCAAAGTGAGGAGGATCTAAGCGTCAAACAAGCGCAGTCTCATCAGCTTGCTCAGCTGCGTGTGCTACAACTCCTAAGCAGGGCTAACCTTTCTTGAACTCTATTGAAGTGCTATCGGTTTTGTATATTATTTTTTCGGCGTGTTTATTTGCACTTGTAGCGATCTTTGATGCCCAGTGTATGTAATCTGCTGTCTGCTTGTGCTTTATTATCATAGTGGCGAACTTTGATGCCCAGTGGATGTAATATGCCGTCATTTCTTTACTGTATAGTCTAGGTTTTTTTATTCATGATGCTACAGTTATTTTACTATATATATATATGTATATATATATATATATATATATATATATATATATATATATATATATTGTCTTCGCTCCATGAAAAGTAAACCGACCAAACCGTAAAATTATGGTACATAATCGGGCCGCCATGCAAATCACTATGTATGGGCCGCATCATGGGCCCAGTCATCTTCGTCCGTTAACAGGCCTAAATGTAAACTGGCCCTTTAGTAGTTTCTGGCCTTTAAAAGGCCGAGTAAACCGCCGACCCTATTTTTGCAAGAAAATTCAATGGGCTTTTAGCAGGCCGAAAAAGTAGGTTGGGCCTGAAACATGTCGAACAGCTCATGGGCTGATAGCAGGCCGAAATAGACCCCGGCCCATGATTGTGCCAATCACATCACGGGCCGTTAACATGCAAAAATTGTCTCGGTCCTTGTTTGGCCCAATCAGATTATCGACTGTGAGTAGGCTGGATGCATAGCGGGCCATAGTTAGGCCCAACTATATGTCGGGCTTTTAACAGGCCAAAATAAATATAGGGCAGAAATGTTAAATGGGCCTTTAATAGGCTGAAACTAACATCAGGTCGTATTACTAAATGGGCTTTACCAAACAGAAATCCTAACCGGGCCTCAAGTTGGCCCAAAAGCACACAGGGTCCAGATGATGGGCCGAATCTGATATGGGCCATAATTTAGCCCAAAGGCTCTTAAAGGGTCAGATCTGATATGGGCCGTAATATGGCCTAGAAAGTGGTAGGCTTTAACCAGTCGGATCTCATATGGGCCCTTATTAGGCCCAAAACATGGCAGGTTGTCAATGGATCGGATCAAATATGAGCCGACATTCGGTCTAAAACATGGCAGCCTGTTTATGGGCCGGCCCACTAGTGTCTTCAAAATCTTGTGGGCCTTTAGCTGGGCCGGCCCATTATGGTCCGCAAAATCTTGTGGGCCTTTAGCTTGGCTGGCCCATTATGGTCTGCAATATCTTGTGGGCCTTTAGTTGGGCTAGCCCATTTAATCATTATGGGCCACTTTTGGGCCAGTCCATGTGTCAACATATCATAGGCGCATCTTGCCAATTGGATGAGTGACATATGTGCCAACGCGGAGCTGACACGTGGTTCTGTCGGCCAATGTGAATTTTACACGTGGAAAATCGCCATTGGTCGTGGCTGTTAGTGGGTTATCGGATCCAAAACCAGAAGTGGTATCTTAACAGCGACCCATTACGGTGGATGCCACGTGTCGGTTACCCTTGACGAAAGTACTTCTATGACGCACAATTTATCGTCATGGAAGTGGACACTTCCGTGATGATAATTTTGGTATTATCATGGAACACTTCTATGATAGCATAGGTATGACTATCTTGATTCTGTCATAAAATCATCATGCATGTACATGCATGAAAGAAAACGTGACCTACTGTGGCAAACACGTATCATCACGAAAGTGTAATTTTTGTAGTGGAGGATGACGCCAAAGCGCACCATTGGAGGGAGTGGCGATGCCGGGGCTGGTGAAGCATCCGCGCAACGCGTGAAGCTAGGCACAGAGGTTGCCATCATGGCGGACGAGGTCTCACACGGGCAGCAGCACGACCTTGACTTTGTCGGCACCGTCGTGCCCCCTCCCCCCCAAGCCGGAGCTGGAGGTCAACAGCAACTCCGGCAACGACTGCGACTCTGACGAAAAACAGGTTAGTCATCTATATACCCATTTGTGCGGCAAACATATCATGTGTTTTCTCTAGTTACTCCCCCCCCCTATATTTTTTCTGGAATACAAATCCTATGGTTATGTTTGAAAGTGCGTTACATCGACAAGAGGGGGGTGTGAATAGGCGAGTTTTACAAATTTATCACTTAGGAATTTCTAGGTGAAGAAATTCCTAAGCAACGACACACTAGCAGCGGAATAAGTACTCAGGTATAAGCATAACAGAGCAACAACATAGTCATCATGATGAAATGAAAACAAGTACAGAGTACATATAGCATGAAAATAGGATAATCAGGCTGAAGACAATGTGACTGAAGAAATTGGATTAAGGAAATAGAGAAAGTCTTTAGTCAAAGTCTTCAAACAGTAATGATCAGGTTCATCAACACATGAATGAGGTTATGAAGGGGTTGAGGAAATAGAACCAGTTGGCTTGGTGAAGATGATGATTTGGTAGACTAGTTCCAACTGTTGTGACAGTTGTACGTCTGGTTGGAGCAGCTGAGTATTTAAACTCGAGGACACACAGTCCCGGACACACAGTCCTCACCATATTCTCCTTGAGCTAAAGTCACACAAACCTCGCCCAACACTCATGGTAAGTCTTCATAGATGACTTCCAAACCTTCACAGACTTGGTCACTCGGCGATCCACAATTCCTCTTGGACACACACACCATGAAGCCTAACCGTCTGGAGGATACAAAATCATCCAAGGTAACAAGCATCGGTTCCACACAGGAACAATCTCTTCAGTGAATGTTCAGTCACTTTGAGTTTGTAGGTGTTCGGGTTTGGGATTTGGGTTTTCCTCACTTGATGATTTTCGCTCAAAGTCCTCGAAGGATAGAATGCTCTCCATGACAAGTGTCATTTTTTCTCGGAGGAGCCAACCAGCTCGTGGTTGTAGGGGGCGGCTATTTATATCCTAGGGAGCAGCCCGACATGATAAGACATAAATGCCCATCAATGATATGCCGTTAAGTGGAAGATATTTTTGGACAGCTGGCGCATAGCACAACAACGGTTGGATATTTGAGGTTCGAATTCCTGAGGGCTATCATGTTCTTCACTGTGTAGGCAATCCGCACTAGCGAATTCCTAACTCCTCAGTCAGAAGAAATTCCTCAGAGGCCAAAAGATCTTCGTCCTTGTCACTAAAGAAATTGACTGAACTGATATGAGATTTCCAATGGCTTCACCCGGAAGGATTGGGTAGGTGTAGGATTTTGAGATGAGCATCAGTTGGAAATCAGTTTTCTTAGTATTACCTTGACCCCCTTTAACAGTTCGATCTTTCCTATGACTCAAGAAAGAGAAAATGAAACTACGAAAACAAAAGTCTTCATGCTTCATAGTCCTCGCATGAATATCCAAGTCTTCAAAGTCACACCAATTTCTTCACTTTCAAAATCTTCAGGAGAACCAAAGTGTTCAGCTGAAGACATACATTTTTAGGGGTCGACTTTCATCGTAAATATCAAACTCCTCATCGACTTAAAGAGCCTGTGTACACTCAAAAATATATTAGTCCCTTAACCTATAAGTCTTCAATACACCAAAATCACCAAGGGGCATGATTGATGACAAATAGGTTAAGTTTTCAACGGGTATAAACATATCAATTGGAAGTACTCAATATTGAGGAATTTGATTGCAAGATATAGAAGAACTCCCCCTGAAGATGTGCATATGTGAGGAACTTTCTTTCAAAGAGCAATGCACATTGTAGAGATATATCATGGAGATATCCCCCTATATATTGTAATTTATACACGCATTTAACATATCGAATGAAGAATTTGAAATGTATGATGAAATATGGTGACTGATGTAATTCAGCATGCGTGCATTAACACATATGAGGAAATAGCATGCAGAAAAACAGAACAAAAGTATCAGGTCATCATAGGACTTAAGTTTACCACAAAATCCAACAAATATTTCAGAAGAGCGAGAGTTGTAACTTAAAAAACACCCATATAAAGACCCGCTTGAAGACTAACTCAAATTTACCCCCTTTGTCATCAAATGGCCAAAAGGGACGAAGAGTGAGGTCTAATGCCCCTGAAGAATTTCTTCATGATGTCGATGGAGGAGCGCCAGCATTGTTGGGGTCATCCGTTGTAGTAGGGCCTGCCGCAGTGTCGTCCAAATCTTCAGCTTCATCCGTCTCGCGCGATGAAGAATATGAGTTGATGACCAGCTGAGGAACTTTGACCTTCTTGAATTTCTTCGAAGGTGGCTGAGACCAGTCAAAGTCCTGTTGGAAGTCCATCTCTTTGAGTTCATCATCAGTATAGATATGCGAGAGAATAGCCCAGCTGCGGTCGAAGACTTGATGCAGATAATAGTGATTCTTCTTCTCAGAGTTTTGAGTGATAGTCATGTTCTGAAGAATAGCACCAAACTGACACTTGACCCACTTGTGATTTCTGTCAACCTTCTGATGAAGACTTAGAAGCAGCTCATGATTAGTCCTCACACGTGGAGCTGTTGCCTGAGGAGTATGCTTTGAAGCATTTGTAGCAGTATCATGAGTGGCAGAGTCATCATTGGTGGTGTAGGATGCTGCCTTTCAAAACTGTCCGTCCAAAGGACGACTGCCTTCATCAATAACTGCAGCCTTGCCCTTCTCATCAGCTGAGGAAATAGTCCTTTTGAGGACTTCGATCGGGGGCAAATAGCTGAGATGATTTTGAAAATCAGCCCTGTAGTGAATTGAAGTCCTTGATCTGATGAATTTCATGATCCAGGGAGCATAAGGCTTCAATTCAAATGGCAATAAAGCAACATTGGCCAAAGTCCTCATGAAGAAATCATATAGTTGATTGGGATACCATGCATGATGTTGAACAGTAGATTCTTCATGATGTCAACAACCTCTTCTTCTTCTTCAGAATTGTGGCCATTGATCGGACTGAGGGTTTTGGCCAAGATGTGATAGACTGTCCTTGGCACATACAACAATTCCTTAACGAGGAAATTTGTCCTTGGTGCTTGGCAGCCTTCAAAGGCTTCAATTAGCACTTGCATCAGATGGTTTGATGGTTCAGGCTCCTCATAAAGCTTCAGGCCTCCTTCAGGGGGCGGACTGACTGGGACAACATGAAGCAATTCAGAGGCCAAAGCTTTGTGGTGCGTATTGTCAGTCATCCAGTCCAAGACCCATGAATTTACATAGTCAACATTGCCTGTCAGATGCAGAGTGGCATAGAACTGAAGAATTAGCTCTTCATTCCAGTCGTAGATGTCGACACAAAATTTGAGCAGCCCCGCATCATGAAGAGCACTGCGGATTGGAGTAAAGCACAGAAGTGACTCCATGTCCACATGAGGAATATGCTCATGGTCGAACTCTTTGTCCTTGTCAAATAGCAGCGAGGAATAGAAGTTAATCTGAGAAGCTGTCCAGAAGCGCTTGTGGCAAAGACGAGCAGCGTCATACGGATTGAAGTCAGAGAAGAACCGATGCTCAGTAAAGAAGTTATCAGCCTTGAACTTATGCTTCTTGAAGAGAGGATCTTGTGGCTTGGGCTGAAGATTTATAATTGAAGTCTTCAGAGCCATTTCAAGTGCAACCTCTGTAACAACAGGCTAAGGAATCTCTCGAGCAGTTTCTTCTACAGTCTTCTTCTCAATTTCATCAGCACTGGTGGCTGGAATTTATTCAGGGATGGAGTGAAGTGACGCTTGTTGTTCTTCAGAGCCCGTATGAATTTCTTCTGTCTGAACCGGGGACTAAGGAATTTGTTGCAGAGGAGTGAATAGTGGTGAATTGGGGTGATGACTTTCCCAGAAGTCATCATTCATAATAGGAGTGAAACACCCAATGTCCATGTCTTCATCGTCTTCATCAACTTCATCAACGTCTGCCTCTTCAGCTGTGAACTGAGGCATGGGCGATGATACCAGTGGAGTTAAAATTGCATGGTCAGCTTCAATTTCTTCATCCAACTGCTCTATCAAAGCAGCAGAAGGATCATCCTCATTAGAGTCATTAGGAATTTCATAATCCTCAGCAAAGGGAACAATCTCATTTGATGGCATGCTTGAAACAGGGACAACATCTATTGGATTTTCAAAAGAGCTAGTCAAAGTCTTCATTTTCTTTGGTACTGAAGACTCTGATGCGGCAGATGCTTTCCTCTTCTTAGCTGCTCGCTCCGCAGCCTTGGTTTTCTTCGCTTCTGATGTAGAAGGAGGGATAGGACTTGGGGTTGGTGCAGGAGGAGCAATGAAGGTTGGTGTCGTTTCTTCAGGCACAACTGATGCAGTTATCCTGACTTGTTTAGATTCCTTAGACGCAGCATCAGATGCTTCAACTGGCATGTCTTGTTCTTCAGGCGCAACACTAGTGGTTGCCCTAGAAGTTTCATTAGGAGCTGGAATATCATCAGCAGCCCTGGTACTTTCAATTTCTTCAGCAGCCTAGCGGTGCTGGCATGTTACTTAGTGGGCTGAGAAGATGCTTCACCCTGAGGAACTTCTTGTTACGCTTCAACAATAACATTGGGTTTGAGGCCTTTAGCCAATTTCACGAATCTGACTTTGACTCCTATCCAATCAGCTTTGTAGGTGTCAAATTCGTCACTGAGAGCTTTGGTTCTGAATGTATAGTCGCAAGTTCTTCAGTTGTCATTTTCAGCACATTCTTCTTCAAATAATGTTGCTTTCTGTACTAAGCTTTCTTCACTGATCTGGCCTTCTCAAACTTCCATTTTTCTTCAGCTATGAAAGCTGTCAACACATGACTTTGGCCTGTTTTGAGGTTCAGATCAGGAAGGGGTGTGTTGGGATCTTTATGCCGAAGATCAATGTAGTCAAGGATCTTCTTGGGATCCAGCAGCAGAGGCACAGTACTGCCTTTGGCACTAGTGGCTTGGCTTTGTCTGTCTCTGATGATTTGAGCTAGCTCTTCATCATCAGCTTCATCTTCAGACGATGGAACTTCAAACGCGACCTGCTTCTTGTGAGGACATGGCCTTGTACCGCGCCCAACAGTGACCTTTTTCTTCAGCAGCTGCGGCTGTGCTGAGGAACTTGCTGAAGCTCCTGAAGCAATTGAAAAGCATGTCATTTGTTGGCACGTGGCAAGATGCACTGGTGCTGAGGACTTTGAAGGAGCAGCTGAGGGCTTTGCTTGAGCAGCAGACCCTGCGGGTTTCGATGAGCTGAGCCGTGAGGGCATTGAGGAGCTGGGTCGTGAGGGCATTGCAGAGGAAGTTGGCTTCACTGCAAATTTCTTTTTCATAGCCTTTGTAGGCTGACTAGCAGATGCTTCGGCAGCAGCAGCAGCAGAATCCTCATTGAATTTCTTCACTACCTCCTTTGCTACTTTAACCAATTTCCTTTGGCGCTTGGCCCATTCTTTAGGACATTCCTCACCTCTTCTAATGCTAGAGGGATCAGCTTCTTGTCTTGGTACCAGTGGAGGTCTTGGGCATGGAGGATTTACTGCGAATTTCTTCATGTATTTGGGAGTTACATAGCGGTAATCCCTCCATTCCCATGCCCATCTTCGTTCAATCCGTTGAATGCGCACTTTCCGCTGGTTTTTGTTCTCCTTGCCATGAGTGGCCACATCAGGAGTGCAGTAATCTGCTGTAACATCCCAAATTTTCAATTTGGAATGTTATACGATCATCATTGCATATCATATTTTATTGCATTTTGGTTTGATCTTGGAAATTCTATGCAACTCAAGGACCCATGGAGAGACTTGGGGATTTCGTTATTTTCATATTTGAGTTTTCTCAAATTTTGAAAATAGGATCATTTGATTTTATTTATTTTATCTTCAATTATTTATACTATCAAAATATGAGAGAGGGAATAAATTGACTTTCCCAAAATAAAGAAATATTGAGGATTTAATAATTAAATCAAACAAGATTTTATTTTGGAGTTTATTGCTATTTTATTTGAATTTAGGAAAAATGCGTGTTTTTCAAAATTTTACTCAGGCTCCAAATAAATGTTCACCTTGTCCAGCTTGATTTTAGAAATCGGGGAAAATTTATTTCGGGATTATTGGAGTCCGTTTAGTATTTCTTTTATTTGTTTTTCTGCTTGTAATGATTAAAAAAAAGCTAACCGACCTACGGGCCGTGGGCGACCCAGACTCTGCCGCCTCGGGCCTTTATAAGCCCCCACCCCACAGCCCACCCCCCGCCGCCACCTGAACCCTAACCCTAACCGACGCCGCCGCGTGCTGCCGCCGCCGCCGATTC
>NC_041381.1:261466655-261483834 GCF_002162155.2 Triticum dicoccoides | reverse complement strand
CGCCGCCCCGCCGGACCCCTCGCCGGAGTAGCCCGACACCGCCGCCGCCGACCCGCATCCCGAGGTAGCCGCCGATCTTATAAAACCGTTCGGGTTTTTTTGAAACCCCAGATCTGTTTTTTTATTAGAACCGGTTCGGATTTTTTTTACGGTTTAGTCTATTTAGCGGACGTTCGTCCATACGTTCGTTGTAACAAATGGTTTTCGTTGTTTATCCGCAGACAGCGAACATTCGTTCGTTAGCCTGTTCGTCCGTTTTTCTTTTTCTTGGATTTTCTACGATTATTTCTGATCGTGATTTCTGATCTGATTTTCGTTCTAGTATAACTTTTCGCTCGTTTATTGGAATCAGGCGATTCAAGCGCCTAGAGTTTCATCTCGAAACGCTCTTTCCGTTTAGCCAACTCAAACAAGTTTTTGCTACTATAAAATTTGACTTAGATCCAGATTAGTAAATGAAGCTTGTTTCTTTCGCCGTTTGAGTTTCGTTGTTTCGTTCGATTTGATTCTTTTTGCAAACCGGAGTTCTTAAGTTGAACTTTCTAGTTAGATATCTTATTTGAGTTTTACCTGTGCATTAGATGAGTGCTTATTGTATGCTTGCTTGTTTGCGATAGAGTACCCGGAGTGCGCCGCTTGCTACTTCGAATCTCTAGGTTTCACAGATCATTAGCAAGGCAAGTAACACTTTGATCATACCTCCTTACTACCCAGTTTTATTGCATTAGATCAATATTCAAACAATTGCATGATTAGGATCTGATTAATATGTTGGTTTCGGGAAGTAGATGAGGTAGTACCTATTACCTGTTTTATTATCAAACCTTTGGGAGTTCCTTCTACGTTTGCTTATATTGCCATGCTATGCTAGTAGACGTGGATTGGATGAGTGTTAATTAATGGTTTACTTAAGGTGGCAACTTAAATTCACATCTAGGTGGATTGAGGCACCTGGGGAACCGAGTGTTGCCTGTATTTTTGGAAATCCCGGGGTACCGTGTGATTCTCCTATGGACCGCTACCCAGGCTCAAAGGGATCATGAGATTATTCATCCTAGAAACTTCCGTGTGGAGCCGCAAGCTACTATGGGCTCTAGGATAGTTGATTATGTTGCGTGAGCTCTTTAAGAGGTAGACTAGCAGATGTAGGGGATGTAGGTTGGTACTGTCTACCCGGAGTAGAGAGTTAATGCTTCTGAAAGACTGTGTCTCGGTCATCCGCTTCTCAAACACCATGTTGTGTGAGAAATCAAGCGCAGGAGATCGAGTCTTGCAGGGAAAAGTGTGCAACCCTCTGCAGAGTGTATAAACTAATCATGGTTAGCCGTGTCCCCGGTTATGGACGTTTTGAGTATCCAGTACTTGCATTATCATGTGAATCTCATCATGTTACTTTAATTAATTTTGTTGGGTTAATGATGATGCTTAATTGGGATTGAGTTGGAGTACCCTTCTCAATGTTTAACAACCACCATGATAGTTAAATAAAATTTATTCCTTTGCAGTTGGGAAAAATTGGCTTTATGCAACAACTGTAACCATAGAGCTTTCCACCAGCCATATATGCCTGTAGTATAGCATTATTCTGTTCATTACTCTCTATGTGTTACATTGCCAGCATATTCCATGTGCTAACCCGTTTTTGGGCTGCAACGTTCATGTTGCAGACTTTTCAGACGACAAGTAAGGTGTCTTAGGTCGTGATCTTATACTCAGTGATGCCGTTGGAGTTGATGGACTCGCTTATCTTCCAAGCCTTCCGCTGTTATCGTTATTAGATGGCCTTAAGCCATATTTAATGTAAAACGCTCTCTTTTGGGATATTCGATGTAATAGGTGTGTGATTGCTACTCTGATATAAATCCTTCAAGTACTGTGTGTGTCAGCATTACCAATCCAGGGATGACACTGATGCACAAAGATCAGACTGTTTGAGGTCTGGTCGCTACAAGATGGTATCAGAGCACACGCTGACTGTAGGACATGACCACTAAGCTAAAGCCCTAGATCACTACTCTCTCTTCTCATTTCTGACTCCTCATCTTTTCTACTCTTTTAGGATGGCGGATGCAAGGAACAAGTTCACGCAACCGGACGAAGATACACCCTTTGGACGCCACTTGAAGGAAGTCACTAGATACCTGAACATCGAGTACCAAGCTTCACCAGGACCTACATCGCCACTTTACCTGAAGAGGAGCGTTGGATGATTCAAGTTCAAGTTCCAGGAAGGACGTTCATGCCCGTCACTGAACCCATAGAGTTTTCCTTTGATGCACCAACCTGGAGTCTAGGAAAGAGCATGGCAGCTCACATCACCATGGGACGCATTGGAGAAGTTTACCACAAGGATCTCAAGGGTACTATCTACCAGATTTGTCGGTGCCGAGATGAGCAATGGGAGATGATCAGCACCAGGAAGGATAGATCAATTGCAGCTTTCATCCAGGAGTTAAACCAGCACATACGTCGCCAGGAAAACCAGATGTGCGCAGGCATGATAGATCTGAAGAAGGCTATGGCCAAGATTACAGAGTTGGAGGAAGAACTCAAGTCTACACGCGATGGATATGAGGAGGAAATAGCGACACTCGTGGAGAAGAGTGATGACCTGAAGAAGAAGCTAAAAGTATTCAAGGGATTTCCTGTGACTAGAGGAGAAGATGATGATTGCACTTGCCCAGAGAACTACATCATCATCGACGACACCGACTCAGACCCAGATGATAGCAATGATGACTTTGTTGATGAAGCTGGAGCAGATATCATGGAGTCTTCGACCGAGCAGTTTTTCTAGTCGACCCCATAACAGTAGTAGAATTCCCCCATGTATATAGTATAGTCTGAGCACTTTTGTAACGATAGTTAGACCGTTGTGTGCCCTTGTTTGCATTGATTGAAGTGATATTGATTGTATTTGTCTCATGTGCATATGGGTAGTGTTTTCCCTCTAGACCTCTGAGGGAGTCCTGGACTAGGGGGTGTCCGGATAGCCGAACTATCATCTTTGGCCGGACTCCAAGACCATGAACATACAAGATTGAAGACTTCGTCCTGTGTCCGGATGGGACTTTCCTTGGCGTGGAAGGCAAGCTTGGCGATACGGATATGTAGATCTCCTACCATTATAACCGACTCTGTGTAACCCTAGCCCTCTCTGATGTCTATATAAACCGGAGGGTTTTAGTCCGTAGGACGAACAACAATCATACCATAGGCTAGCTTCCAGGGTTTAGCCTCCTTGATCTCGTGGTAGATCTACTCTTGTACTACCCATATCATCAATATTAATCAAGGAGGAGTAGGGTTTACCTCCACCGAGAGGGCCCGAACCTGGGTAAAAACATTGTGTCCCTTGTCTCCTGTTACCATCCGCCTAGACGCACAGTTCGGGACCCCCTACCCGAGATCCTCCGGTTTTGACACCAACATTGGTGCTTTCATTGGGAGTTCCTCTGTGTCGTCACCTATAGACCCGATGGCTCCTTCGATCATTAACAACAACACGGTCCAGGGTGAGACTTTTCTCCCCGGACAGATCTTCCTATTCGGTGGCTTTGCACTGCGGGACAATTCACTTGGCCATCTGGAGCAGATCGGAAGCTACGCCCCTGGCCATCAGGTCAGATTTGGAAGTTTGAACTATACGGCTGACATCCGTGGAGACTTGATCTTCGACGGATTCGAGCCACAGCCGAGCGCGCCGCACTGTCACGATGGGCATGATTTAGCTCTGGTGCCGGGTAGTGCCTTGGAGGCCGCACAAGAGTCCGCTCCGACCCTTAGCTCGGAGCCGACTACGCCGATCGAGGATGGGTGGCTGGACACTGCCTCAGGGGCTGCTACCTCTACGGCGATAGAGCCGAATACCGACCCTGTACCTTGTGAAGCTCATGACTCCAAGGTGCCAGACTCCTCTCCGGACCCCGAACCTTCCGCGCCCCTGCCAATCGAATCTGATTGGGCGCCGATCATGGAGTTCACCGCTACGGACATCTTTCAACACTCTCCTTTTGGCGACATCCTGAATTCGCTAAAGTGTCTCTCTTTTAGGAGAGCCCTGGCCGGATTATGGTCAGGACGGTTGGGATGCGGACGACGAAGAAATTCAAAACCCACCCACCACCCACTTCGTAGCCACTATCGATGACTTAATCGACATGCTAGACTTCGACTCCGAAGACATCGACGGTATGGTCGATGATGCCGGAGACGACCAAGAACCAGCGCCTACAGGGCACTAGAAGGACACCTCGTCATACGACATATACATGGTGGACATCCCAAAGGATGGGAATGGCGATGGAATAGCGGAGGACGACCCCTCCAAGAAACAGCCTAAGCGCCGGCGTCAGCGACGCCACTCTAAATCCCGCCACAGCAAAATGGAGATTCTGGCACCGGAGAACATAACACCCCGGATAGTGCCGAAGACAACCCCCTCTAGCAAGATTTAGCACAGGAGGATGGAGAAGCCATCCCTCATGAGAGAGCGGCAGACAGAGAGCTGACCAAGAGCGTTCCAAACGCAGGCTTATATGCCTCCCTCCGCAGACGAGGCAAGCCCCGGCGATGACGAATATTTCGTGCCTGAGGATCCCGTTGAACAAGAGCGTTTCAAACGCAGGCTTATGGCCACAGCAAGCAGCCTCAAGAAAAAGCAGCTACAGCTTAGAGCTGACCAAGACTTGCTAACTGACAGATGGACCGAAGTCCTTACGGGCAAAGAGTATGAACTCGAACGCCCCTCCAAAAGATACCCCAAACGGAAGCTGCTACCCCGATTAGAGGAGGAAGCACATAAACCTACATCACCAGCGCACAATACGGCCGACCGGCCACCTCGTGGCCGCGACAGAGAGGCCTCTAGGCCCTCCACTAAAGCCCCCCTGGCGTCGCTCGAGAAGTACAAAGCCACGGGGGAATGCGCCGGACTTGCGAGACATATTGGAGGATAAGGCAAGACAAACAAGATGGATCTACGGATCGCGTGGGCGCCCCACAATACGTAACGACAACCGTCACGCCGGATACAGCAATTCTGGCCAGGTCGAACACAGTAGACAAAGCTCGTTTGAGCTGCGTCGTGATATAGCCCAATACAGAGGCGCCGCACACCCACTATGCTTCACAGACAAAGTAATGGATCATCAAATCCCCAAGGGTTTCAAACCCGTAAACATTGATCATACGACGGCACAACAGATCCTGCGGTTTGGATTGAGGACTATCTCCTTCACATCCACATGGCTCGCGGTGATGATCTACATGCCATCAAATACCTCCCACTCAAGCTTAAAGGACCAGCTCGGCATTGGCGCAACAGCTTGCCAGTAGAATAAATTGGGTGTTGGGAAGACCTGGAAGCCGCATTCCTTGATAACTTCCAGGGCACATATGTGCGACCACCAGACGCCGATGACCTAAGCCACGTAATTCAGCAACCAGACGAATCGGCCAGACAATTCTGGACACGGTTCTTAACCAAGAAAAATCAAATCGTCGAATGTCCGGATGCAGAGGCCCTTGCAGCCTTCAAACATAACATCCGCGATGAGTGGCTTGCCCGGCACCTAGGACAAGAAAAGCCGAAATCCATGGCAGTCCTCACATCACTCATGACCCGGTTCTGCGCGGGAGAGGACAGCTGGCTAGCTCGCAGTAACAACCTGACTAAAAACTCTGGTAGTCCGGATACCAAGGACAGCAATGGCAGGTCGCGTCGCAATAAGCACAAGCGCCGCATTAATGACGATAATACTGAAGATACGGCAGTCAATGCTGGATTCAGAGGCTCTAAACCCGGTCAGCGGAAAAAGCCATTCAAAAGAAATACTCCGGGCCCGTCCAATTTGGACCGAATACTCGATCGCTTGTGCCAGATACACGACACCCCCGAAAAGCCAGCCAATCACACCAACAGGGATTGTTGGGTGTTCAAGCAGGCAGGCAAGTTAATCGCCGAAAATAATGACAAGGGGCTGCATAGCGATGACGAGGAGGAGACCCAACCGCCGAATAATAGAGGACAGAAGGGTTTCCCCCCACAAGTGCGGACGGTGAACATGATATACGCAACCCACATACCCAAAAGGGAGCGGAAGCATGCACTCAGGGACGTATACGCGATGGAGCCAGTCGCACCAAATTTCAATCCGTGGTCCTCCTGCCCGATCACTTTTGATCGAAGGGACCACCCCACTAGCATCCGCCATGGCGGATTCGCCGCATTGGTTCTAGACCCAATCGTCAACGGATTTCACCTCACTAGAGTCCTGATGGACGGCGGCAGCAGCCTGAACCTGCTTTATCAGGATACAGTGCGCAAGATGGGCATAGAACCGTCAAGAATTAAACCCACAAAAATGACCTTTAAAGGCGTCATACCAGGTGTAGAGGCCAATTGTACAGGCTCAGTTACACTTGAAGTGGTCTTCGGATCCCCGGATAACTTTCGAAGCGAGGAGTTAATCTTCGACATAGTCCCGTTCCGCAGTGGCTATCATGCACTACTCGGGCGAACCGCATTTGCAAAGTTCAATGCGGTGCCGCACTACACATACCTCAAGCTCAAAATGCCAGGCCCTCAAGGAGTCATTACGGTCAACGGAAACACCGAACGCTCTCTACGAACGGAGGAGCATACAACGGCTCTCGCGCCGGAAGTACAAAGTAGCCTCTTAAGGCAATTCTCTAGTCCGGCTGTTAAGCGGCCGGACACCGTCAAGCGCGCCCGGAGTAACCTACAACAAGACCACCTGGCACGTTCCGAGCACGCGTAGCAATGCGGCCCCAACCCCAGCCCTCGCGAAATCGCGAAACCAGTACCACGCGTATATAACTACGCTCTGAGATACCATGGGCACAGGGGGAGGGGCACGACCACGGAATGCCCAGAGTGCGGCTCAACCACACCAGGGGCTCCCAAATGTGTCATTCCTTTTTTTTCTTATTCTCAGGACTCCGTTTTCTAGAAGCCCTGTCCGGCAGTAGACTTGCCGAACTCACGATGCAACAGCCAGGGAAGCAGAAAAGCTACGTCGAGTATCCAGGTGGTCTCCATTACGAGCATTATACCTGTTTTACATATCATTCTGCAGCCTACCCCTGGAGGGGGACATGTTAAATAGTCCCATCCCTTTCTTATCACACTATTTGTATCGTTCTGCTTTCATTGCAGTATTTTTGAATAAACAATGCATCGCCTTTTTGCCTATCATTGCATTCCTATTTTTATCTATATATGTTCACTTATGACATGTTGCACCCGTACGCTTTGGTACGGCCAAATACACCAGGGGCTTAAGTTCCCCAAAGTATGGTGTGATAAGTCCGAACACTTTCACAAGTGCGGCACCCCGAACTTATAGCATTATATGCATCAGCTCCGAATCATGTCTTTGGTCAATAGTTGGGTTTGCCCGGCTCCCATGTTTTGGAACCTTATGTTCCATTATATCGGCTAAGGTAGCGCTGGGAGAACCACTGCGATTATGCCCCAGTTGAGCTGGGTTGAGCACCTCAGTGGAGAAAGCTAAAACTGACCGTCATGATGGGGCGAGAGCCGGTCGCTGTTCGAGAGGTTTTTTCGAGTCCCTAAAGACTTATGCCGCTTAGAGCGAGGAGCCGGCTTTGTCTAGCCCAGGCGTGGATAGCGCCCCAAATTCGGCCTTCCAAACACTAGGGGCTTCGCCGAAATTTAAAATTATAGAATTATATGGCTAAGTGAGAGTGTTCAAGAATTATAAGTCCGGTTGCCTCGTTCGTTGTGTTGAGCGCCTCCCTCGATGGACCCAAAAATGGGAAAAAGAGCGCTCAAGTTTATCCCGAACACCCCAGCACTCGTGGCATGGGGGCTGAAGCCAACGACTTGCCATCTCTCAAATTTGATAAACGGGCGCACATAAGGTAATATTTTAAATTAACAAGCGTTGCTTAGCGCATATGAACAAGTTTTCAATGCACAGGATAACAAAATGCGAGTCTACTCAAAAATTACATCTTTGGAGCATTCACCTGCTATAAGGCGGGCACCCTTCAGGACACCCTTATAGTACATCACGGGCGTGCGATACTCCTTGCTCGGTGGTGGCGCGTCCGTCACAAGCTTCTCAGCGTCCATCTTGCCCCAGTGCACTTTGGTGCCGGCAAGGGCCCGATGGGCACCTTCAATGCAGACGGAGTGCTTGATGACTTCCATCCATGGACAGGCGTCCACTAGCCGCCGCACCAGACCGAAGTAGCTCCCAGGCATGGCTTCTTTGGGCCATAGACGAACTATGAAGCCCTTCATGGCCTGTTCGGCCACCTTGTGGAGCTCGACCAGCTGCTTCAGCTGGTCGCTCAGGGGCACCGGATGTCCGGCCTCAGCATACTGAGACCAGAATACCTTCTCCATCGAGCTCCCCTCCTTGGCCTGGTAGAATGCGGCAGCATCGGACACACTGCGGGGCAGATCTACGAACGCTCCTACAGAGCTACTGATTTGGGTAAGTAAAAAATAATTCACTTTCACGTGCTTGCTTTGCATGAAGAATGCCTTACCCGCCGCTATCTTCTTTATCACCTCAATTTCCTGGAGGGCTTTTTGGGCTTCGGCCTTGGCGGCTTTGGCACTCTCAAGAGCCGAGGTGAGCTCGGACTCTTGAGTCTTCGAGTCACGCTCCAAACTCTCGTGTTTTTCCACGAGAGCGTGGAGCTCTTGCCGCACCTCCGCCACCCGCGCCTCCTGCTTCTCTCGCTCGGTGCATTCCGCGGCCCCATTGCGTTCGGCCTCGGACACCGCTTCCTTCAGGGTCGCCACCTTGTTCATGGCCCCTGCAATACCCACGTTATTCCTGTCATTTTTTGCAACCAAATCCTTTTCTATAAGGTATCACTTTAATAAGGTATTACTTACCTTCCTTGTCCTCGAGCTGCTTCTTGGCACGTCCGAGCTCATTCTAGGACTGCTCGAGGCTCTGCTTCAAGGCATTGACCTCCGCAGTCAATGCGGCAGAGGTCAACAGCGCAGCCTGCATTCCCATATTGACATATTTGTGTTAGACTCCTGCGTATATCTTTTTAGATCCTCAGTTCGGCTTTTCTTTCCGAACACCAAACTGAGCGTCAGGGGCTACTGTCTATGCGGTACTATTTTTACATATCTTAAATCACTTACCTCAAAGCCTGTTAGAAGGCTGGTACAGGCTTCAGTCAGCCCGCTCTTGGCGGACTGAACCTTCTGAATCACCGCACTCATGACAGTGTGGTGCTCCTCATCGATGGAAGCGCCGTTAAGCGCCTCCAGCAAATTATCCGGTGCCTCCGGTTGGATGGAGGCCACCGGCGTTGCAGTCTTGCACTTCTTACGAAGGACCCGCCCGACGGACTTCGGAACCACTGTAGGTTCCGATACGGAGTCCGGCACAGGGCCGTACTTAGAACCCTCGGGGGTTCCGCCCTCTTTCCTCCCAGAGTCCGGAAGGTCGCCTCCCGGCGCCTCCAGGACCACCTCCTCCTGGCTGGGCCCCTTCTGGGACCCCACCTCGGCGTCGTCTGCGTCACGTGGGGAGGAGGCGGTCGGAAGTGAAGTGCTATTCACATCCGACGAACCCAGGGACCCGCTCGATGAAGCGGGGAGATTGTCCTTGGGCGGGCTACATGGTTGTATTCGGCGTTAGAAGACACTATACGATGAAAGAAAAATCATGAGTTATTCTGGAATCCGGACACTTACGATCTCGCCAGGGCTTGACCCTCGAAGGCCACTCCTCTTCGCCGTCGTCGGCATTAGCGGAACAATCCGGAGGAAGGGTCCTTACCTTCTTGGACCCTTCGGCCTCCTCCATTGGGGAAGCCTTCCTTTTCTTCTCTCCCCCCGCTGGGGGGAGGCCTCTTTCTTCTCCTCCTCTTCTTCACGGGAGGAGTCCGCCTCAGAGTCATCGGACGATGAGTCCGATAACACCTGGCGGCGGGAACTCCTCCGAGTTCCCGTGGCCTTCTTCTTGGCCTTCTTCTCCGGCACCACGAAAGGCGCCGGAGCCAGCAGCCCCGTTAATCGGGCGTCCGTTGGGTCTTCTGGTAGGGGAGCCGGACAATTAACTTGCCCGGACTTCTTCTGCCAAGCCTGTCAAAGGTAAAGGGAGTTTAGATCCCGCATAGAGTCAAACTATGGAAGACAAGTGTCCCGTAAAGGGTAAAACAGCTTACCTCGCTAGCTTGACGCTATGAGCTGAATCCGCGATCCTCGGTAGCGGATGTGGGAGCTTCGGCGCCCTTGAACAGCACCCTCCAGGCGTCTTCGTACGTAGTGTCGAAGAGCCTGCTCAAGGTCTGGTGCTATGCCGAATTAAACTCCCACAAGAGGCCCGTTGTTGGCATGGGAGGATCCGGCGAACGAGCATGACCTGGACCATGTTGACGAGCTTAGTCTTCTTGTTCACAAGGTCTTGGACGCAGGTTTGGAGTCCGGTCAGCTCCTCTAAATCGCCCCATGTCAGGCGCTTCCTTTTCAAGGAGGTGAGCCGTGTGGGGATGCCAGATTTGAATTCGGGGGCCGCTACCCATTCAGGGTCATGCGGCTCGGTGATGTAGAACCACCCCGATTTCCACCCTTTGATGGTCTCCACAAACGAGCCCTCGAGTCATGTGACGTTGGGCATCTTGCCCACCATGGCGCCTCCGCACTCTGCCTGCTGGTCGCCCACTACCTTCGGCTTGACATTGAAAGTCTTCAGCCATAAGCCGAAGTGGGGCTTGATGCGGAGAAAGGCCTCTCACACAACGCTAAACGCTGAGATGTTGAGGATGAAATTCGGGGCCAGATCGTGGAAATCCAGGCCATAGTAGAACATGAGTCCACGGACAAATGGGTGGAGTGGGAAGCCCAGTCCGCGGAGGAAGTGTGGAAGGAACACCACCCTCTCATGGGTCCTGGGGTGGGGATGAGCTGCCCCTCGCTGGGGAACCGATGCGCGATGTCGCTGGACAAGTATCCGGCCTTGCAGCCTTTTGATGTGCCCCTCCTTGATGGAGGAGGCCATCCACTTGCCTCCCGCTCCGGACATGACTGGGGAAGGTTGAGGTGAGATGTGCGGGCTTGGGCGCTGGAGCTCGAGTGCGCGGAGATGGATAAGCAAAGGAGGAAGAAGGCGTAGGTAAAAAGGTGGATCCTAATCCCCTTATATATAGGCGGACGAAACTATGCGTCCCCACCAGCCTGGTAAAACTCGCTTATCTCCCAAGCGCCACAATCAATGGCGCGGTTGGGTTACCCATGCCCGTATTGATGAGAATCCCGGAATAAGGGGACACGATCTCTACTTTGACAAGACGTGCCAAGGAAACCGCTTCGCTAAATGCGCTGAGGTGGAACAGTAAAAACGATTCGAATAAAAGCTTGGCTGCGGTGTGATGTCACACCACGGAATACGTCAGCATATTGAACTTGTGTGAATATTATTCTCTCTACGGTGGTTGTGGAATTTTTTTTGCAGAGCCGGACACTATCCTGGTGTTCAAAATCTTCTATGAATTATTCGGAGGAGGAACCCGCCTTGCAATGCCGAAGACAATATGCACGCCGGACTCGTCATCGTTGAAGCCTAGTTCAGGGGCTACTGAGGGAGTCCTAGACTAGGGGGTGTCCGGATAGCCGAACTATCATCTTTGGCCGGACTCCAAGACCATGAAGATACGAGATTGAAGACTTCGTCCCGTGTCCGGATGGGACTTTCCTTGGCGTGGAAGGCAAGCTTGGCGATACGGATATGTAGATCTCCTACCATTGTAACCGACTCTGTGTAACCCTAGCCCTCTCCTTTGTCTATATAAACCAGAGGGTTTTAGTTCATAGGACGAACAACAATCATACCATAGGCTAGCTTCTAGGGTTTATCCTCCTTGATCTCGTGGTAGATCTACTCTTGTACTACCCATATCATCAATATTAATCAAGCAGGAGTAGGGTTTTACCTCCACCGAGAGGGCCCGAACCTGGGTAAAAACATCGTGTCCCTTGTCTCCTGTTACCATCCGCCTAGACGCACAGTTCAGGACCCCCTACCCGAGATCCGCCGGTTTTGACACGTACAACCTCATTCTATTCTATATTCTCATCTTTTCTAAAACCCTCAGATGCCTTCGAGACGTGACAATGGATTTGCTTTCCCACCGGACCTCACCCAGTTGATCCAGCAGCAGAATGCATTGATGCAGATACTAGCTAGAACCAGAATCAGGGGAACAACCACAACAACAACCCACCACCACCACCCCCTGTTGATCACTTAGCCCGTTTCTTGAGGCTAAATCCACCAGTGTTCTCTAGTAGCACCGAACCGATAGTTGCAGAGGATTGGATCCGCAAGATGGGAAGGGAGTTGACCACTGCAGGATGCACAGATGCGGAGAAGGTGCGTCTTGTCGCACATCATCTTGATGGACCCGCTGCATCATGGCGGGAGAATTTCATAGCCACTTATCCTATCGACACTGCCACAAGGGATCAGTTTCAGCAAGCTTTCCGTACTTCCCATGTTTCAGCAGGAGCTATGGCCATGAAGAAGCGTGAGTCTCGCAACTTGCGCCAAGCAGGACGTACAGTTGGCCAGTATGTGGATGACTTTAGTAAGTTAGCATGTTATGCCCCAGATGACGTTGCTACGGATGCAGCTAAGCAGGAGAAGTTTCTGGAAGGACTGAATGATGAGTTGAGCATGCAGTTGATGGTAGCAACCTTCAACAATTACCAAGAGTTGGTAGATAGAGCTCTTATGATTGAAGGGAAGCAGCAGCAGATTGACAACCGCAAGAGGAAGTATGAACAAGGGAAGTACAATTCTGGAGCTCAGAAGAAGCCTCATTTTACCCCTAACTCATGAGGACATTTTCAGCATACCCATGGAGGAGGTAGTTTGCACAACCATAGTGGCCCAAAGAATGGTAATGGGAATGGAGGAAGCAACGGACAGAACCACACCAACCGATCAACACTAGCCAAGAGGGATCTGAGCCACATCACCTATTACAAATGTCAGAAGACCGGACCTTGTGCCATTGAATGTCCTGAAGCGAAGAATGGAAACGGCAATGGAAGTTCTGGGAAGAAGCCCAATCCTTTCAACAAAGGACAGGTGAACCACGTTAGCGTGGAGGAGGTTGAAGCCCAGCCAGATGAAGTAATAGGTAAGTTTTTGGTTAAGTCATTTACTGCAATCGTTCTTTTTGATACTGGTGCATCGCATTCATACATATCAAGGGGATTTGTGGATAAGTATGAACTGCTAACCCAAGACCTTAGATCACCCATGTTAGTAACCTCGCCAGGAGCAGAGTATATGGCTAGTCTATGGTGTGATCGGTTACCATTAAGGATTGGTAACTATGTGTTTCCCTCAGACCTAATAGTATTGGAATCACAAGGACTGGATGTGATATTAGGCATGGATTGGTTATTGACGTATGGAGGGAACATTGAATGCGCCAGTAAGTCGATTTTGCTTACCACGCCAGAAGGAAGAGGGATCAAGTATGTACCCCGGCATGTGCCGAAGAGAACTCAAGTAAATTCCTTATCAGGAGTTGTACAGGAGGAAGTACCAGTGGTGAAGGATTTCCTGATGTATTTCTAGAGGAGTTGCCATGCCTGCCACTAGATAGAGACATTGAGTTCTTCTATTGAGCCTTTGCCAGGCACAGGGCCGATATCAAAGAGACCGTACAGGATGCCCGCAAAAGAGTTGGAGGAAATTAAGAAGCAGATTAAAGAGTTACTGGATAAAGGCTATATTTGCCCAAGTTCTTCACCTTGGGGATCGCTAGTGCTTCAAGTGGAGAACAAGGATGGATCGTTAAGGATGGTTGTTGATTATCAAGGATTGAATGAAGTGACAATCAAGAACAAGTATCCACTGCCGATGATCAATGACTTGTTTGACCGATTGCAAGGAGCTAAGGTATTTTCCAAGATCGATTTGCGATCGGGATACCGTCAGTTGAAGATTCGAGAGCAGGATATGCCCAAGTCGGCTTTTACCACCAGGTACGGGCTGTACGAGTATACCGTTATGTCATTTGGTCTGACTGACGCACCTGCCTATTTCATGAACATGATGAACAAGGCGTTTATGGAGTTTCTGGATAAGTTTGTCGTGGTGTTCTTTGATGATATTTTGGTCTACTCGAAGAATGAAGAAGAGCATAAGGAGCATTTGCGTTTGCTACTGGAGAAGCTCAAAGAACATCAGTTATACACGAAGTTCAGCAAATGTGAGTTTTGGTTGAAGGAAGTTGGATTCCTGGGACATGTGATATCCGGAGAAGGAATAGCAGTAGACACCACCAAAGTTGTCACTGTGACAAACTGGGAAGCCCGAACAACAGTTGGAGAGATCCGGAGTTTTCTTGGACTCGTAGGATACTACCGGAGGTTCATTGAGAATTTCTCGAAGATTGCAAAGCCCATACAGAGTTGTTGAAGAAGGACACCAAGTTTAAATGGACTGAGGAATGTGAGGCCAGTTTCTAGGGGTTGAAAAAACGTTTGGTTACCTCACCAGTGTTGATTCTGCCAGATCAGCGCAAGGATTATGAAGTATATTGCGACGCTTCTTGTCGAGGACTTGGAGCAGTGCTTATGCAGGAGGGAAGAGTTGTTTCGTATGCCTCACGACAGCTTAAACCTCATGAATTGAATTGTGCTACACATGATTTGGAGTTAGCAGCCGTAGTGCATGCATTGTAGACATGGAGACATTTTCTCATCGGAAACCATTGTGAGGTGTACACGGATCACAAGAGTTTGAAGTACATCTTCACGCAGAAGGAGTTGAATCTCAGGCAAAGGAGATGGTTGGAGCTCATCAAGGATTATGATATGAGATTGCATTATCACCCCGGAAAAGCTAATGTAGTAGCCGATGCGTTGAGCCGCAAGAGCCATGTCAACACACTCATGACCGGAGAGTTACCAAAAGAGTTAGCCGAGGATCTTCGTGAGCTATGTTTGGAGATAGTTCCAAGAGGCTATGTAGCAGCATTCGAGATTCAGTGTACTTTGATGGATAAGATCAGAGAAGCCCAGAAGACTGACAAGGAGATTGCCGAGATAAAGGAGAAAATAAGCAAAGGAAAAGCTAAGGGATTTCGTGAGGATGAGAATGATACCTTATGGTTTGAGGACCGCGTTTATGTGCCTAATGATCCGGAGATTAGGAAGTTGATTCTGGAAGAGGCCCGTGATTCACCATATTCGATTCACCCAGGAAATACCAAGATGTATCTGGATTTGAAGGACACTTTCTGGTGGACCGGAATGAAAAAGGATATCACGGAGTATGTAGCAATACGTGATGTATGTCAGAGAGTAAAGGAAGAGCATCAGAAGCCAGCAGGATTGCTATAGCCATTGCCGATACCGGAATGGAAGTGGGATAAGCTAGGCATGGATTTTATCACGGGATTGCCCAGGACTCGTTCAGGATATGATTTGATATGGGTTGAAGTCGATCGTTTGACGAAGGTAGCTCATTTCATCCCAGATAAGACTACTTACACCAGTGCTAAGTTGGCAAAAATATACATGACCAGGATCGTATGTCTGCATGGAGTTCCGAGGAGCATTGTATAGGATAGAGGAACCCAGTTTACCTCAAAGTTCTGAAATCAGTTGCATGAAACTTTGGGTACCAGGCTAGAGTTCAGTACAGCCTTTCATCCGCGGACAGATGGACAGACCGAGAGAGTAAATCAGATTCTGGAGGACATGCAAAGAGCTTGTGTGCTAGATTATGGATCTAGTTGGGATGAAAATTTTCCATATGCGGAGTTCTCTTACAACAACAGTTATCAAACCAGTTTGAAGATGGCCCCTTTCGAAGCTCTGTACGGAAGGAGGCGCAGGACACCGTTGTTGTGGGATGAAGTTGGAGACCTCCAGTTGTTTGGACCAGATTTGATTAAAAGAGTCTGAACAAAAGGTGAAGTTGATTCGTGATAGGCTCAAGGTAGCCCAGTCCAGGCAGAAGAGCTACGCAGATTCTAAATGCAAGGAGACAGTTTACGAAGTCGGAGACAGAGTTTATCTTCATGTATCTTCACTTCGAGGAGTTAAGCGCTTTGGAGTTAAGGGAAAGTTAGCGCCCCGTTTTGTTAGACCATATAAAGTTTTGGAGCATATGGGAGAAGTTGCATACAAATTGGAATTGCCCACAGGATTGTCAGGAATTCACGATGTGTTTCACATTTCCCAGTTGAAGAAGTGCCACGCAGAGATGGCTGATATACCGCTGAGAGATACCGTGCCACTGGAAGCGATTCAGTTGGATAAAGATTTGACCTATGAAGAGAAGCCAGTCAAGATTCTTGAGTATGCCAGCCGAGTCACCCACAGCAAGGTTATCAAGTTTTGCAAAGTTCAGTGGAGCCACCATACCGAGGATGAAGCCACCTGGGAGCGACAGGAAGATCTACTGAAGGACCACACTCACCTATTTTCTAGCCAACCCGAATCTCGAGGGCGAGATTCATCTTAAGGGGGGTAGGTTTGTAATATCCAAAATTTTCATTTTGGAATGTTATACATTAGATCATCATTACATATCGTATTTTATTGCATTTTGGTTTGATCCTAGAAATTCTACGCAACTTAAGGACCCACGGAGAGAGTTGGGGATTTCATTATTTTCATATTTGAGTTTTCTCAAATTTTGAAAATAGGATCATTCGATTATTTATTTTATCTTCAATTATTTCTATTATCAAAATATGAGAGAGGGAATAAAATGACTTTCCCAAAATAAAGAAATATTGAGGATTTAATAATTAAATCAAACAAGATTTTATTTTGGAGTTTATTGCTATTTTATTCGAATTTAGGAAAAATGCGTGTTTTTCAAAATTTCATTTAGGCCCCAAATAAATGTTCATCTTGTCTGGCTTTATTTTAGAAGTCGTGGAAAATTTATTTCGGGATTTTTGGAGTCTGTTTAGTATTTCTTTTATTTGTTTTTCTGTGCGTAATGATTTAAAAAAAAGCTAACCGACATACGGGCCGTGGGCGACCCGGACTCTGCCGCCCCGGGCCTTTATAAGCCGCCCCCACCCCGCAGCCCACCACCCCAGCCCACCCGCCACCGCCACCCGAACCCTAACCCTAACCGCCGCCGCCGCCGCGTGCTACCGCCGCCGCCGCCGATCC
>NC_041381.1:261420396-261466164 GCF_002162155.2 Triticum dicoccoides | reverse complement strand
GGAACCCGCCGCCGCCGACCGCCGTTGCCCTGCCGGACCCCTCGCCGGAGTAGCCCGACACCGCCTCTGCCGACCCGCATCCTTAGGTAGCCGCCGGTTCTTCATATAAAACCATTCGGTTTTTTTTCCGAAACCCTAGATTTGTTTTTTTATTAGAACTGGTTCGGTTTATTTTTTTTACGGTTCAGTCTATTTAGCAGACGTTCGTCCGTACATTCGTTTTAATGAATGGTTTTCGTCGTTTAGCCGTAGACAGCGAACATTCGCTCGTTAGCATGTTCATCTGTTTTTTTTTCTCGGATTTTCCGCGATTTTTGATCCGATTTTCGTTCTAGTATAACTTTTCGCTCGTTTATCGGAATCAGGCGATTCAAGCGCCTAGAATTTCATCTCGAAATCCTCTTTCCGTTTAACCAACTCAAACAAGTTTTTGCTACTGTAAAATTTGACTTAGATCCAGATTAGTAAATGAAGCTTGTTTCTTTCGCCATTTGAGTTTCGTTGTTTCGTTCGATTTGATTCTTTTTGCAAACCGGAGTTCTTAAGTTGAACCTTCTGGTTAGATCTCTTATTTGAGTTTTACCTGCACATTAGATGAGTGCTTATTGTATGCTTGTTTGTTTGCGATAGAGTACCCGGAGTGCGCCGCTTGCTACTTCGAATCTCTAGGTTTCACGGATCATCAGCAAGGCAAGTAACACTTTGATCATACCTCCTTACTACCTAGTTTTATTGCATTAGATCAATCCTCAAACAATTGCATGATTAGGATCTGATTAATATGTGGTTTTTGGGAAGTAGATGAGGTAGTACCTATTACCTGTTTTATTACCAAACCTTTGGGAGTTACTTCTACGTTTGCTTATATTGCCATGCTATGCTAGTAGACGTGGATTGGGTGAGTGCAACCATGACATATGTTAGATTGTTAATTAATGGTTTACTTAAGGTGACAACTTAAATTAACATCTGGGTGGATTGAGGCACCTGGGGAACCCAGTGTTTCCTGTATTTTTGGAAATCCCGGGGTACCGTGTGATTCTCCTATGGACCGCCACCCAGGCTCAAAGGGATCATGCGATTATTCATGCTAGAAACTTCCGTGTGCAGCTGGAAGCTACTATGGGCTCTAGCATAGTTGATTAAGTTGCGTGAGCTCTTGAAGAGGTAGACTAGCAGAAGTAGGGGATGTAGGTTTATACTGTCTACCCGAAGTAGAGAGTTAATGATTCTGAAAGACTGTGTCTTGGTCATCCGTTTCTCAAACACCATGTAGTGCAAGAAATCAAGCGGAGGAGATCGAGTCTTGCAGGGAAAAGTGTGCAAACCTCTCCAGAGTGTATAAACTAATCATGGTTAGCCGTGTCCCCGGTTATGGACGTTTTGTGTATCTAGTACTTGGATTATCATGTGAATCTCATCATGTTACTTTAATTAATTTTGTTGGGTTAATGATGATGCTTAATTGGGATTGAGTTGGAGTACCCTTCTCAATGTTTACCAACCACCATGATAGTTAAATAAAATTTATTCCTTTGCAGTTGGGAAAAATTGGCTTTATGCAAAAACTGTAACCATAGAGCTTTCCACCAGCCATATATGCATGTAGTATAGCATTATTCTGTTCATTACTATCTATGTGGTACATTGCCAGCATATTCCATGTGCTGACCCGTTTTCGGGCTGCAACGTTCATGTTGCAGACTTTTCAGACGACGAGTAAGGTGCCTTAGGTCTTGATCTTATACTCAGTGATGCCGTTGGAGTTGATGGACTCGCTTATCTTCCAAGCCTTCCGTTGTTATCGTTATTAGATGGCCTTAAGCCATATTTAATGTAATAAGTTCTCTTTTGAGACATTCCATGTAATAAGTGTGTGACTTCTAATCTGTTATAAATCCTTCAAGTACTGTGCGTGTCAGCATTACCCATCCAGGGATGACACTGATGCACAGAGGTCAGACTGTTTGAGGTATGGTCGCTACATCTGCATAGATGTCTTCAGGGATTTCGAACTCCTATTGGTCTCAGGCCTCTTTCCTCCCTTCTGAGGACGCTTTTCCTCTGCCATTTTCTTCAGTTGAGGATTCTGAACAATAGATGTCTCTGAAGAAGTGTGCAATTTTTCTTCGAGGAACGCTGCAAATGAGTTAAGTTGATGAGAACCTAGTGATTCAGCAGCAGACATGTGTACGTGTGAACAGAGTATAGGTGCGGAGAATTTGAAGAGGTCATATGCGTTCTCAGAATTTGTTTTTTTTAAAGGAATCAGGTTTGAGGAATTTGACCAGGGAGTGTTGAAGAATTTCACTAAGAGTTCTTGTCTTAGGTTCCAGAGTTGTATAGATCGAAAATCCACACACTTGGGGAATCTTGAAGAAAATTACATCTTAGGGAGAAAGATCAAGAACATTTGTAACTGTGGTGCTTAAGAATGAGAATATTGAAGAATAAACACCTTTTGAAGATTTGTGTGAATCATCAAAGTCAACAAGGGTAGTAAAAGCGAGTTTTATTTAACCATGATGCAGAACGCGATGAGCAGAGATGAACTAGAGAAGCTCATCCGTTCAGATCTTCCACGCCCTAACTTGGCGGAGGAAGATAGCTACGACGGCAGCAGAGGTGATGATTTCTGCGGCCGGCGCGAGTACGACGACAGCGAGGTCGAGGCAACTAAGCTCTTCCTCACCGGTAACGATGGAGATTAGCGGCGGCACTAGGTCAGAGTGCTCGAGCGGGAGAGGGAGAGGTCAAGCAGACTAAATGAACTGAGGTGCAAGGGAAGGGATATTTATAACGCAGTGAAAAACTTTTCATCCAAAGAATTTGGACGAACATGCCCCTGACCCTTGCCATCCTAGAGACATGTGTCACCCACGTACAGAGAGGTGGAGATTGTGTGAGATCATGGGTGAGTTGTTTAATCCAGTAGTGGGATGCGGAAGGATTTGAGCAGCAAAAGCCGAAAAATTAGACATGAAAATTTTAACGTTTCGTTCACAAATTCTTCAGCTGTCAAGGACATAGTGAAGATTTTGAACGGGATTCAAATAGAATGCACATAAATAATTTGTGAACATACTGGGTTGAGTATAGCATAGAGGGGGAACGGGTCCGATCACATTCACTTAGATGAAAAAGCAACTTGAAGAATTAGCTATATGTGAATGCTGTAGAGGACATGAAAACTCGAATATATATATATATATATATATATATATATATATATATATATATAGCAATGAAGAACAACAACGGAAAGACTGAGGAAATTGAAAATCTGAAGAAATCGAAAAACTCAAATTGAAGATTTTCAACTTTGGTTTGTGGCGTAACCCACCGTATAAGAATGATGATTTCAGACACCACGTACAATTGTCGTAGGGTTCTGAGAATCAAAATCTTCATTAATTTCTTCAGACTTAGAGGGTTAGTCTTCATTGATTGAAGAAAAACATTACTTCGTGTGTTGCAAATCTAAGTCATCAAACATGCATAGATGTTAGGATGTGTGTCCTTCTCAAAGAACATTCGAAGATTCTAAGATATTTAGCTCGCATCACAACTTGCTAAATCTCTTCTCATCCAAGGGCTTTGTGAAGATCTCGGACAGCTGATCTTCAGTATTTTCATGGTCGATGGAGATGTCACCCTTCAACACATGGTCATGAAGAAAATGATGACGAATCTGGATGTGCTTTGTCTTCGAATGCTGAACTGGGTTGTGAGCAATCTTGATAGCACTCTCATTGTCGTAGTAGAGTGGCACATTATTCACATTGATGCCATAGTCCTTGAGGGTTTGCTTCATCCATAGCAATTGAGCACAGCAAGATCTAGCAGCAATGTACTCAGCTTCAGCAGTACAGAGTGATACGCAGTTCTGTCTCTCCGAAGACCAACATACCAAGGATCGTCCAAGGAAATGACATGTGCCTGATGTTGACTTACGGTCCACCCGACCACCAGCATAGTCAGAGTCAAAATATCCAATGAGATCAAAAGAAGAGCCCTTGGGATACCATAATCCAAGTGTTGTAGTGTGAGCTAGATATCAAAGAATATGCTTCACAACCTTATGGTGTGATTCCTTCGATGTAGCTTGAAATCGGGCACACATGCAAACACTAAGCATAATATCCGGCCTAGATGCACATAGATACAGTAAAGAGCCAATCATGGAGCGGTATACCTTTTGATCGAAGTCTTTACCATTTTCATCGGTGCATAGATGGCCATTTGTGGGCATAGGGATTTTGACACCTTTGCAATCTTGCACGCCGAATTTCCTCAACACATCCTTGAGGTATTTCTCCTGAAATATGAATATGCCATTGTGTTGTTGACGAATTTGAAGACCTAAGAAGAATTTCAACTCTCTCATCATGGACATTTGATATTCCTCACTCATCATATAGGCAAATTCATCACCGTAATGTTGGTTAGTACAGCCAAAGATAATATCATCAACATATATTTGACATACGAATGATTCATCATCATATGCTTTTGTGAAAAGAGTTGGGTCAAGTGAACTGGGTTTGAAGCCTTTCTTCATGAGGAATTCCTTCAATGTATCATACCATGCCCGAGGTGCTTGCTTGAGGCCATCGAGGGCCTTGTTGAGTCTGTAGACATGATCTGGAAATTTTGGATCCTTAAAACTTGGTGGTTGAGCAACATATAGTTCTTCCTCAAGCTTACCATTGAGGAATGCACTTTTCACATCCATTTGATGTAACATGATATTATGATGGTTAGCGTAAGCAAGCAATATGCGAATAGCTTCAAGTCTAGCAACAGGTGCAAAAGTTTCATCGAAATCAATTCCTTCAACCTATGTGTAACCTTGTGCTACAAGACGAGCCTTATTCCTCACCACAAGGCCATTCTCATCTTGTTTGTTGCAGTATATCCATTTGGTGCAGATGATGATGTGCTTGCGTGGGTCTGGTCGCTTGACAAGCTCCCACACATTGTTGAGCTAGAATCGATGCAATTCATCTTGCATGGCTTTGTGGCACCCCGGCTCAGAGCGACCGGTTTACCCTGCATTGCCAGCCGAGAGACCTTGTCTTTTGGCAACACACAACAACATGGTATAGAAAAACAATCGCTTTATTCATGCTAGCAGACCATAGTTCATAATACAACAGTTAGCGAAGCCAAGCGGCACACATGGTGCGGCTGAACAATATGTACATTATTTAGTAAACATAAAGGGGGCCACGATCATGACAACTACTCGGCAGCGGAACAATGTCGTAGCGAGACTCCATAGCACAGGGACACTGATGTGGACACGATCTAGACTCGGACAACACTCCTTTCCAACAAGACTTTCCTGAAATCTGGCATGACATGCCAGGTCAGTACATTTAATGTACTTGCAAGCTCACAACAAGCATAAACATAATGACAAACAATATCATGACAATTAACCAATTAATTAACAATGCAACCATATATCCAACATGTTGTGTTTATGCTCAAGTGGTACGCGTCCCATGGACTGGCTTGCCGAACGTGATCATTTCCAGACCACAAAAGTGAAGAACTTAGAGACAATCTCATGATATTACAATGGTCACAACTACGACTAGCACTTGGTCTTCCTTACGGCGATCACTACCCGACCACACCTGGTCCAACTCAACATGATGGCCTTACCACCATTACCTCAGTGCAATCTTAGTGTGCAAATTTATTAAGTGTTGACCCATGGTGTACCCTAATTTCGAGCGTGTCCGTAACCGTGGACTCGGCTATCGATAGATTAATACACTCTGCAGAGGTAGCGCACTAGACCCACACTACGGAACCCATGGCCTCGCACTCCCATTCGGGTGGACCCATGGCATTCCAATGAAACCACTTAATTGTCATGACACTCTCCTGGCCACTCCGACTCAATCCCCAATGGGCTAGTCCTATGTGGCCCTTTGTCTACCTCAAGACACCTCAAACCACCGTCGTGGCAATGATCCAGTCAGGGACCCAAAAACTTAACTCATCAACGGGCACACAAGGTTATGCCTGCTTACCGGGCCAGGGTACAGCACGCCCATAACCTTCCCTAGATGGAGGCACCGACCAAAGGCACGACAATGAAACACATTAAGGCTGTCCCATACCGGCAAATGTGGTTGCACTGGGAAAAACTCGTTCCAGCGGCACCACGACCCGGTCAACAACATATTCAAGTTGAGTTATTTATCAGGTTCAACTTAAAGTGAAAGTAAACAGTGTCATAATGCCATGCTATGCATCACCAACATATGCACCACATATCCATGAAAATAATTAAGTCAACTATGCTCCCACGGAGCCGTCACCAACTCATGGTACTTCTTTGGTTAAGATCCAACCTCACTTAAACCAGAGTCATTTCTAGCAATCTCATCATTTTCCATCATGCAAGAATAATAAATTAACTGATTATTAATCTTTATGACCATATCATTTTATCATTACTCATAACTAAATTCTTCTTAGCTTATCAACAAGATTCATTTCAAACTTTCTATAAATCAAGCATATTTAACATGACAAGCATTTAACAGAATATAATTATCATAATAATTATTTAAATGCATGAATAATCATAAGTTCAAGTAGGAAAATCATAAATATTGAAGTGGCACTATGAAGATGTTGTTGGGGCTTGCCTTAGTGCTGATGAGGTTCACAAACCTCCTGGTGATCCTCAAGACAAGCTTGCTCTTCTGAAAATAATTAAAACCACAAAAAGAAAACATCAAGAAACCTTCTGAAAATTACCAGAAAATCTAGACAGCAAGGAAAAATCCCATATTTTCTGTGCTGTCAGAGTTTTGGACAAAGAACACAATGCAAAAAGAATCAATGCATTTGGACTTATAGATAAAAAGTTATGGTTGTTTGAAGTTTCCTGGATTTAAATGAATTTGAAATAAAAATAAACAGACTGGGGCGGGGGTGACATCGAAGGCGTAAAAGCCCAGGGCGCCACCACTCGTACCGGTTCACGCACGTACTGAGTGGCTAACTAGCGGGCCCCGCTAGTCAGGCCAGAAAGAGGGGGAGAGGGAAACAGAGTGTCAGGACCCCGACTCGATGTCACATCGATCTAGCATGTAACACCTCATATCACTTTGCGGCCTCACGCACGGTATTCCCACGGGTGTCGTCTTACCTTTGCCCGGGACCATTTGCGCCTTTTGGCACACGTATATGATAGTGTCGCTAGCATCCATATGGTAAGGAGCCCGGGCTGACTTGGCTAGTCGTAAACCCAAAGCAGCACAAACTTACAGGGACAGGCATCCATGACCCAGCATCGAACGTGTCGGTCATCAGCAAGTGAATCCGGGCTGTAGCATTGGGCTAGCAGGAGTCCGGTAAACCAGGCTGTAGCGGGCTAACAGGACTCCGGTATCCATCGCGTGACATTTCCCCGAAGGGACAGACACAGGAACGAAGAAGGACACATGCCGGCCAGCCTAAGTGTTCCGGAGCAGTAGCAAGCTACCAAGGCTCAGTGGAGACACTAGGAGACATTTCCCAGTAAGAGAGGCTACTAAGAATAAACAACTAGATAGTCAGATCCCACACATACCAAGCATTTCAGTCATACACACAATATGCTCGATATGTGCAAATACAACAAGGCATCACAACATGACTCTACGACACCAGCACTTTATTTAAGGCTCAGAGAGCCATTCATAACATACATACAAGTACGGGTCACACGACCCAGCATTCAAGTCATACAGACATACAAGCCAGCAGCGGAAGTAACTTGTCTGGGTACAGACAACTAGTAAAATAAAAGAGGCTTGGAAAGCCTCGCTATACTACGTGGTCCTTCACAAGCTCAGGATCACCACCTGGGCCTCAGTCTACTCATCGATGTCAACGTCTACGAAGAACCCATCAGAAGGGGTTGCAGCGTCTTCTGGAAAATGTAAATTAAAGCAACATGAGTACAAAGGTACTCAGCAAGACTTACATCAGATCCTACATACATGCACATTATCAAGAGGGGTTGGTGGAGTTATTGCAGCAAGCCAGCTTTGACTCTTGGCTAAGCTATCCTACGGTACACCAACTTGAAATGGTTTTGCGCACACGAGTCCACTACTCACCACTTCAATACACCACCGAGGATCCACCTCCGTCATCCTACGGAAGAGCCATCCTCGGCACTCACGCTTATCTTGAGACTTTTAGTAGTATCCATTTACTTGTCTATGAACTGTATAGGCAACCAAGTAGTCCTTTACCGCGGACGCGGCTATTCGAATAGATAATGTTAACCCTGCAGGGGTGTACTTCTTCACACACGCTCTCACCACTTACCACCGTTTACATGACATGTACTCGGCAACCTTCAAGCGGAAGCCCAACGTGGGTGTCAGCCACGACCTACCTAAACACCTAAGTCTCTAGTCCAGGTTTATCGCCTATCCAGGTTCCATCCGCAGGGAGTCCGGCCGAGGTTTCCCATACGGCCCCGAACGATGTGTACAGGGTTCCCGAGATACCTAACGGGTATTAGGTACACCCGGCCACGTATCTACCGCATCACAGCCCACCCCTACGGTCAGCGCTATGCACGGCCTCCAGTAGGCTACAAACACCAGAAACTACTTGCAACTCCTGGACAGAAGACTAGGGTGAATAAGAAGTCGAGAGGGTCCATTGGTTTCGGGCCCAATGCATGGTAGTAGCTGATTCTTAAATCACACATACAGATCTCAGTGCTTAGGGACGGCTTCAATGAAACAACCCACCATGTACTCCTACATGGCCTCTCATCGATACCTTTAGCAAATCGTGTTCACCACATCACTCTCATTACCGGCACAATCATTTCACTCTAGCCCATCACCCAGATGAACCAGACCTGACATGACTCTAAGCATAGCAGGCATAGCAAGGTAGGAACATCACACACACATGGCTCAATCAACTCCTACACATGCTAGTGGGTTTCATCTAGTTACTGTGGCAATGACAGGTCATGTAGAGGAAATGGGTTCAACTACCGTAGCACACAGCAGTTTGAAACGCGTTGTCTTAATGCAGTAAAAGAGAGCAAGAGCGAGAATATGGGATTGTATCGATATGATCAAATGGTTGGTTGCTTGCCTGATGGGTCGATGCACTGATATGGTTCTTCGTTAGGGTGATCGTGGTACTCCTCGGAGGCAGAACCTGCCGCAAAGAGCACGATACACCACATCACCAAACAATATGCAACAATATGATGCATGCATGAAACATGGCAAAATGAGTGTATTGGGCTAATGCAACTAAGACCAGATGGGTTTGAACCATTTTGAATCAAAGATTCAAGTTTCAAACTCATACATGGCCCTTATAAGTGCTTTATCTAGTTTTGCTCTAAAAACCAGATGAACTTTCTTAAACATGCATGAAACCAGTACAGATGGATAGATTGGATTTTTCTGATCATTTTTCATATATAAAACTTTGCATTTGGAGCTACAGATTAATTTCTATGATTTTTTGAAGTTTGGGTTATTTTCTGGAATTTATAGATCATTCTGGATTTATTTTAATTCCAGAAAAGGATTACTGCGTCAGCATGAGGTCATGCTGACCTCAGCAAGTCAACAGACTGGTCCAGGTCAAACTGACCAGTGGGTCCCGCATGTCAGCAGTTTAATTAACTAACTAAAATTAGTTTAAACTAGTCTGGGTTAATTAGCAGCGGGGGCCCCACTTGTCATAGACTCAGGGGAGTCAAACTGGGCCCACCCTGGTCAAGGTCAAAGTCAAACACGCCGGCGACTAGCCGCCGGCGAGCCCGACGCGGCGGCGGAAGTGACTTTGGTCGTTCCGGCCACCAAATGGGTCGCGGAAGGCATCCAAGTGGAGCTGGGGACAACCCGCAGCTCTTGGTGGAGTTAGTTGGGGTCGGGGTGGCCGGAATCGGCACCGGCGATGACCTAGGCGGCCGCCGGAGTTCGGGTGGAGGCGAACTCAGGCCTAGGGTGTGCGGTGAGGTGCGGGGACTGTATGGCTAGACCCTACGCGACGTGGTGAGTGCGATGGACACCGAGAGGTGACCGGAGGATGGCCGGGAGCACGTCGGCGACGATCTCCACGGCGGTGCGTGCGGTTGATATTCGTGTGCTCGTGGTGGTGCACGGGAGCGAGCAAGGAAAGGGGGGAGAGGTAGCTAGGCTCACGGTGATCTCGAGGGAGCAGACGACGAGGTCGGAGATGAGCTGGTGCGGCGGCGACGGCGAAGGGGATCTCCGGCGACGGCGGTTCGGTCGAGGTCGGCGCGGTGGCTTCGGGGCACGCGAGCGCTCGGAGCTCGGCTTGCTCGACGGAGAGGAGGGTGGCGGAGCTCCTGGACACGGTGGCGCGGCGTGAGGTTGACGGAGAGCGCGTCTACGGCGAAGGTGCGGCGGCTGTGGCATCGGCCATGGCTGGGGAGCGCGAGGGAGAGGAGCTAGGGAGAAGAGGAGATGTCTGGGGGTTCGGGGGAGAGAGGGGGAGCGATCCCCGTCATTAGCTGGACGAGGGGAGCGGCGAGGCGGCGACCAGGGGTGTGGCACCCATGCGGTGCTCATCGCCGAGCACCTGCCTGCCTGCCTGGCCGAGCCAGGTAGCTCGCTGGCGCGGCAGCTGGGCTGGGCCGGCAGGTGGGCCGGTTAGTAGGCGCCAGGTAAGATTTCCCCTGTTTTTCTGTTTTTATTTATTCTGTAAGTTTGTGGACTTATTAAAAATACCTAGACAACTCCTAAATTCACCAAACTGCTCCTGGTCCATAGTTGGAATATTTCCAACATGAAACATTTTAGTTTGGGAATATTTGGGCATTTGAAATATTTTATATAATTTAAATGCCCAAACTCAAATACTTATGAATTAATTCAAAGACCTTAGGATGACCTAGAAAACTGTGCATCACTTTTGGCAGAGTTTCTGAACCAAGACAAAAATGATGGACATTTTAGAAGGGCATTTTAGGTTCATTGAAAATATTTTTAGTAAACCCTAGTTGTTTCAGAGGGGGCTGGGGGTTCTGTTCTGTCATCCCCATTTCAAGTTTCTGATAAAAGAATAAACATGATGCAACACTCTAATGCATGAACTAGCTAGGGTGTGACAACTCACCCACACTCAAAGGAATCTTTTCCCGAGATTTAGGTTCCTCCGGAAAGAAAGCGGGGTACTCAAGTCGAAGACGATCCTCCCTTTCCCAAGTTGCTTCCTTCTTAGAAGGTGCGACCATTGAACCTTGAGAAACTTGATATTATGACATCGAATGGTACGCTCGGCTTGATCGAGGATACGAACGGGGTACTCTCGATACATGAGGTTATCTTGAAGATCAAGCGTTTCATGGTCCACTCCACGGATAGGATCCGAGAAGCAACGCCTGAGTTGAGAAACATGGAAGACATCGTGGACTCTGGAGAGATGCGGAGGTAGTTCCAATTGGTAGGCAACTTCTCCTCGTTTAGCGAGAATACGAAAGGGTCCAATGTAGCGAGGAGCCAATTTGCCCTTGATACCGAAGCGATGGGTTCCCTTCAGAGGAGTAACCCGAAGGTAAGCCTTCTCGTCAACCTCAAAGGTCATAGCCTTATGTTTTCGGTCGTATTGACTCTTTTGACGAGATTGGACTGTTTTCAACTTTTCACGAACAATGCGAACTTGCTCTTCTGCTTCCTGGATCATGTCCGGGCCAAAGAATTGTCTTTCCCCGGTTTCTGACCAGTTAAGAGGCATTCGACACCTTCGTCCATAGAGAACTTCAAAAGGGGCTTTACCCAAGCTAGATTGATAGCTATTGTTATAAGCAAACTCAGCAAATGGAAGGCATTTCTCCCAATCCATTCGGAATGAGATAACAGAAGCTCGAAGCGTGTCTTCTAGAATCTGGTTGACATGTTCTACTTGACCACTTGATTGAGGGTGAAAAGCAGTGCTAAAGGAAAGGCGGGTTCCCATAGCATTTTGGAAACTTCCCCAAAATCGAGAGGTGAAGAGACTGCCTCGATCCGAATTAATTTCCAGTGGAACACCATGGGGAGACACTATTCGGGAGATGTATAAGTCTGCTAATTGACTAGCGGTTATACTCTCGCGAACATGTAAGAAATGGGCTACTTTGGAGAGACGATCGACAATGACGAAGACAGCATTATTCCCTCTCTTGGTCTTGGGAAAACCGGTGATGAAGTCCATACCAATTTTATCCCATTTCCATTCAGGAATAGCTAAGGGTTGAAGGGTGCCAGCAGGCCATTGATGCTCTGCTTTTACACAACAACAGACGTCGCAGCTAGCAATATACTGAGCAATTTCTCTCTTCATCCTAGTCCACCAGAACCTCTGGCATAGGTCCTGATACATCTTAGTGCTACCGGGTTGAATGGTGAGAGGAGATTCATGAGCTTCCTTTAGGATCAATCACCTCAGGTTTCGCACTTTGGGAACCACTAGACGATTTCCGAAGTATACGACTCCTTGATCATCAATGGAGAAACAATTCACAACTCCCTTCTTGATGTTTCTCTTGATGCGGCAAATTCCCGGATCTACCTTGTATGCTTTGATGATCTGATCCGTAAGGGTAGGTTTCGCCACCAAGGTGGAAAGGAATCCTTGAGGAACAATGTGAAGGTTAAGTTTCCGAAATTCCCCATGGAGAAGCGGTTGACTTTGTTGTAACATCAGATTGTTACAATAAGATTTACGACTTAGTGCATCAGCCATGACGTTGGCCTTTCCTGGGGTGTAAGTTATTCCTAAGTCAAAATTTGTGATCAACTCAACCCAACGTCTTTGCCTGAGATTTAAATCCGGTTGGGTGAAGATGTACTTCAGACTTTGATGATCGGTGAAAATTTCGCAACGATTACCGAGGAGGTAATGTCGACAGGTTTTAAGTGCATAGACTACAGCTGCAAGCTCTAGATCATGAGTAGGATAATTCTCCTCATGTGGGTGCAATTGTCGTGAAGCGTAAGCAATGACGTGACAATCTTGCATGAGAATGCAACCTAGTCCTTGTCGCGAGGCATCGCAATAAATAACAAAGTCCTTAGAGAAATCTGGTGGTACCAACACGGGAGCAGATGTCAGGCGTCTTTTCAATTCCTAAAAGCTGTGCTCACATTGTGGAGTCCACTCGAACTTGTTATCTTTCTTGAGGAGTTCAGTTAGAGGTTTGGCAACTTTGGAGAAGTTCTCGACAAAGCGGCGACAATAGCTCGCTAAGCCAAGGAAACTCCGAACTTGCTTGACCGATTCAGGTGGAGTCCAATTAAGGATGGCTTGAACTCGCTCGGGATTAACAGCAATACCTTTACTAGAAATTACATGCCCTAGATAGGTCACTTCTGGCAACCAAAACTCGCATTTGGAGAACTTGGCATAAAGGCGATGCTCTCGAAGTTTCATCAACACTAGCCTTAGATGTTCGGCATGTTCTTCCTCGTTCTTGGAGTAGATGAGTATATCATCGAGGTAAACCACGACAAATTTATCCAAATACTCCATGAAGATTGAATTCATTAAGCGAGAGAAAGTGGCTGGAGCGTTGGTTAAACCGAAGGACATGACAGTGTACTCGTATTGGCCATAACGAGTAAAAAAGGCCGTTTTAGGAATGTCCCCGTTCCGGATTTTGATTTGATGGTAGCCCAACCTCAAATCCATTTTAGAGAAGACTGAGGATCCAGTGAGCTGATCTTATAGGTCGTTGATCCTGGGGAGCGGATACTTGTTCTTAATTGTGACCAAATTGACAGGTCGATAATCTACAACCATCCGGTCCGTACCATCCTTCTTCTTGGCGAAGAGGACGGGGCAAGCCCATGGAGATGAACTAGGTCGGATGAAACCCTTCTTCAAGGACTCATCAAGTTGTTTCTTAAGCTCGGCTAGTTCTAGTGGTGCCATCTTATAGGGTCTTCTAGCAATCGGGACAGTTCCTGGAATGAGATCTATCACGAACTCAACATCTCTGTCAGGTGGAACACCTGCCAATTCCTCTGGGAAGACATCCGGAAAATCAGGGACTACCGGAACATCTTCGAGGTCTGGCAAGGGGCTGGCGTTAAGAGAATATAGCTGTCGCTTGGCTACTCGGGTTAAGACATTGACTATCTTTCCCGAAGGATGTGTGAGTTGAACAGTCCTAGAGAAACAATCAATTTTGGCATGATGGGCTGACATCCAGTCCATGCCCAAGATGATATTAATATCCGAAGATTTGAGGGCTATCAAATATGCGAGAAAAACGAGTCTGTCGACTTCAATTTCATTTCCATGGCTTACTCTAGAGGTTTGCCATCTAGAACCAGGAGTAGAAATTTCCATAGTGGACGGCATGTCACAGAATGCGGTGTTATCCAAACGAGCATAATTTTCGGATATGAAAGAATGAGATGCTCCAGTATCGAAAAGAACAGATGCCGGATGGCAATTAACAAGGAGCGTACCCAGAACGACGTTGGGATCCTCTTGAGCTTCTTCGGCAGAGATACAGTTGACATGGCCACGTGCAGCAGTGGGCGGCTTGGCGTAGAACACTTTTCCTGTCGGCTTGCCATGGCCAACAGCTTTTGCAGATTGGTTGGGGTTGGTCTGGGGGCACTCGCGCAGATAGTGGCCCGATTCCCCACACTTAAAGCAAGTCACGGAACTGGTACGTGGAGGAGCACTGTTGGTTGGACCACCATAGGGCTTGGTTGGTGCAAACTGTTGAGCGGGGCGAGGCGCCTGGAAGGATGGCCTCGGTGTGAACCTGGGTGGCAGGGCAGTGTTAGGCACCCACACGCGGCGCTTCTGTGGACCAACACCGGATGAGGAACCCATGTCACGGCCATGCTTGCGTGTTGCTTCATAATCAGTCTGACCAGACTCAGCACTGATGGCTTTGTTAACAAGGTTCTAAAAAGATGTGCACTCATGCAGACGGAGGTCGTGGCGAAGATCTGGACTAAGTCCCTTGCGGAACCTTGCTTGCTTCTTTGCATCAGTGGAAACTTCCTCAGTTGCATATCGTGCAAGGTTACCGAACTCCCTGCTGTATGCATCCACAGAGAGTCGGCCTTGAGTGAAACTGCAGAACTCCTCACGTTTACGGTCCATGAGACCCTCCGGAATGTGATGTTCACGGAAAGCCTCGCTGAATTCAGCCCAAGTAGTGACATGGCCCGCTGGGCGCATAGCTCCATAGTTCTCCCACCAAAGACTGGCGGGGCCTTCAAGATGATATGCAGCAAAGGTGACCTTATCAGCCTCAGCTACTAGCGCAGAATGCAGTTTGTGAGTAATACTACGAAGCCAGTCATCGGCGTCGAGAGGCTCGACGGAGTGGTGGAAAGTGGGTGGATGTAACTTGATGAAATCACTGAGTGATACCAAGTTAGTCCTCTGATGGTGTGTTGTGTTTTGCTCGATGCGCTCCCACAAACGGTTGGTCTCCCGCTTGTTTCTCTCAGCTTCCAGCATAACTTCGGCCAGAGAGGGAGGTGGAGGTAGGTTTGTTCCCCCAACTCTGCCGCCTTCGGCCTGCTCTGGGGGAGCAGGGTTGGTGCGGGTGTTAACCATCCTAGGAAACAAAACAATAGTTTAGTCCAGGATGATAGGATTCTGACATAGAAATGTAGAATGTAATGGATAACTTGGAATGTAAGATGAGCATCTGTATGACATGGTATATACAGAAACTGCTTCTTTTATTCCATCGTCATACACACCATACAAGGTTTAGTACAGAACCAAACAAAGTAATAGTACGGTGAAGAGAGGATTACATCTCATCGGAGGCATTCCGAGCTCCTATACATTATTTTTCTACACCTCCGGAAGGCAGTACAAGCTAAGTCATATCCCACGAGTCACGCAGGACGGTGGACGATACAACTAGTACGATACTAGTGATACTACTACTAACTCAGACAGCTCCATAGTAGTCTTCATAGAAGTCACCTCCATAGCCTGGAAGCTCAACGTGATCATCCGGAAACAGTCGGTCCCGTGGAGCTTGTGGACCATAGGGGCTAGGATGAGGTCTTGGACCAATAAACGGTGGCCTACGGGGACCACGAGGTGGGGTGATGCCTCCTACATCATGCCAATCCATCATGTCTGGCAGAGCAGATCTTACAGGATAGAGATCTCGCATGTCCATACATCCAGCTTGCACAGCCGGTGCAAACCGAGTCAAAGTGGCCCAATGATCAGCACGGGTATTGAAAAGCTCTAGCCTCAAGGCCCGATTTTCACGGTCCTTGTCTTCAAGCAACTGTGCAGTGGTGTGGGTCCATGAATCCTCCTGAGTGGAGTCAGCATAGATAGCCTGGAGATACCCTTGTGCTCCTGGAAGTGATGCTGGCATATATCGGAAGTCAGAGTCCCGAAATAGGCCAGTCCTGACTCGCATGATGGTCATCATGGATTAGGCAGCATCCTGCACAACCATCTCAATAGTAACCCCGAGTCCATAGGAGCAGTGGAGGGGCTCGGTAGATCCAAGATAAGATGGAATTATCCTGACAGTGCAAAGATATTGACTTTGATTAAAGTCTCGGAATTGCTCTTCGACCGTGTACTCAGGATACCAACGGTATCCAGCCTCAGTCATTACCCTGACCAACATGGCAGTATGGCCGGGTACATCTAGACATTGAGTCAAACGAACCACTTGATTCTGAGGACGGGTCGCCATCTGGAACAAGATAACACAAGACATTAAGATTCCTAGCAGAAATTGGACAGCATAACGGCTGTAAATGCTCAAAAAGGATTTTGAGGCATTTGACAAAGAATTGCATAGACACTCAACAACATCATATCAAAGTTCTGGGTCCACCTTAGCAACATAATGGGGTAGTAGAACTGAACTAGGCTTGTATCCATCAAACCTATAAGGTACTACTGATTAGTAACACGTGAACCTAATAGAGAGGAGAGATCCCAGTCCTTAACCCCCGGTGGAAGAATAGACTGACTCGGATCAGAATGTTATGAGATAAGGAGTAAAAAGAGCCTTACGTTCCATCCCACAAACAATTCCCCTACATATAACTAAAGAATTTCTAGACTCAACATCGACCAGTTTGGCTTGGAGAACCTACAGGCAGTCCGACTCTGATGCCAACGCTGTCAGGACCCCGACTCGATGTCACATCGATCTAGCATGTAACACCTCATATAACTTTGCGGCCTCACGCACGGTATTCCCATGGCTGTCGTCTTACCTTTGCCCGGGCCCGTTTGCGCCTTTTGGCACACGTATATGATAGTGTCGCTAGCATCCATATGGTAAGGAGCCCGGGCTGACATGGCTAGTCGTAAACCCAAAGCGGCACAAACTTATAGGGACAGGCATCCATGACCCAGCATCGAACGTGTCGGTCATCAGCAAGTGAATCCGGGCTGTAGCACTGGGCTAGCAGGACTCCGGTAAACCGGGCTGTAGTGGGCTAACAGGTCTCCGGTATCCATTGCGTGACATTTCCCTGAAGGGACAAACACAGGAACGAAGAAGGACACATGCCGGCCAGCCTAAGTGTTCTGGAGTAGTAGCAAGCTACCAAGGCTTAGTGGAGACACTAGGAGACATTTCCCGGTAAGAGAGGCTACTAAGAATAAACAACTAGATAGTCAGATCCCACACATACCAAGCATTTCAGTCATACACACAATATGCTCGATATGTGCAAATACAACAAGGCATCACAACATGACTCTACGACACCAGCACTTTATTTAAGGCTCAGAGAGCCATTCACAACATACATACAAGTACGGGTCACACGACCCAGCATTCAAGTCATACAGACATACAAGCCAGCAGCGGAAGTAACTTGTCTGGGTACAGACAAATAGTAAAATAAAAGAGGCTTGGAAAGCCTCGCTATACTACGTGGTCCTTCACAAGCTCAGGATCACCACCTGGGCCTCAGTCTACTCATCGATGTCAACGTCTACGAAGAACCCATCAGAAGGGGTTGCAGCATCTTCTGAAAAATGTAAATTAAAGCAACATGAGTACAAAGGTACTCAGCGACTTACATCAGATCCTATATACATGCACATTATCAAGAGGGGGTGGTGGAGTTATTGCAGCAAGCCAGCTTTGACTCTTGGCTAAGCTATCCTACGGTACACCAACTTGAAATGGTTTTGCGCACACGAGTCCACTACTCACCACTTCAATACACCACCGAGGATCCACCTCCGTCATCCTACGGAAGAGCCATCCTCAGCACTCACGCTTATCTTGAGATTTTTAGTAGTATCCATTTACTTGTCTATGAACTGTATAGGCTACCAAGTAGTCCTTTACCGCGGACGCGGCTATTCGAACAGATAATGTTAACCCTGTAGGGGTGTACTTCTTCACACACGCTCTCACCACTTACCGCCGTTTACACGACATGTACTCGGCAACCTTCAAGCAGAAGCCCAACATGGGTGTCGGCCACGACCTACCTAAACACCTAAGTCTCTAGTCCAGGTTTATCGCCTTTCCAGGTTCCATCCGCAGGGAGTCCGGCCGAGGTTTCCCATACGGCCCCGAACGATGTGTACAGGGTTCCCGAGATACCTAACGGGTATTCGGTACACCCGGCCACGTACCTACCGCATCACAGCCCACCCCTACGGTCAGCGCTGTCCATGGCCTCCAGTAGGCTACAAACACCAGAAACTACTTGCAACTCCTGGAAAGAGGACTAGGGTGAATAAGAAGTCGAGAGGGTCCATTGGTTTCGGGCCCAATGCATGGTAGTAGCTGATTCTTAAATCACACATACAGATCTCAGTGCTTAGGGACGGCTTCAATGAAACAACCCACCATGTACTCCTACATGGCCTCTCATCGATACCTTTACCAAATCGTGTTCACCACATCACCCTCATTACCGGCATGATCATTTCACTCTAGCCCATTACCCAGATGAACCAGACCTGACACGACTCTAAGCATAGCAGGCATAGCAAGGTAGGAACATCACACACACATGGCTCAATCAACTCCTACACATGCTAGTGGGTTTCATCTAGTTACTGTGGCAATGACAGGTCATGTAGAGGAAATGGGTTCAACTACCGTAGCACACAGCAGTTTGAAACGCGTTGTCTTAAAGCAGTAAAAGAGAGCAGGTGCGAGAACATGGGATTGTATCGATATGATCAAATGGTTGGTTGCTTGCCTGATGGGTCGATGCACTGATATGGTTCTTCATTACGGTGATCGTGGTACTCCTCGGAGGCAGAACCTGCCGCAAAGAGCACGATACACAACATCACCAAACAATATGCAATAATATGATGCATGCATGAAACATGGCAAAATGAGTGTATTGGGCTAATGCAACTAAGACCAGATGGGTTTGAACCATTTTGAATCAAAGATTCAAGTTTCAAACTCATACATGGCCCTTATGAGTGCTTTATCTAGTTTTGCTCTAAGCACCCGATTAACTTGCTTAAACATGCATGAAACCAGTACAGATGGATAGATTGGATTTTTCTGATCATTTTTCATATATAAAACTTTGCATTTGGAGCTACAGATTAATTTCTATGATTTTTTGAAGTTTGGGTTATTTTCTGGAATTTATAAATCATTCTGGATTTATTTTAATTCCAGAAAAGGATAACTGCATCAGCATGAGGTCATGCTGACCTCAGCAAGTCAACAGACTGGTCCAGGTCAAACTAACCAGTGGGTCCCGCATGTCAGCAGTTTAATTAACTAACTAAAATTAGTTTAAACTAGTCTGGGTTAATTAGCAGAGGGGGCTCCTCTTGTCATAGATTCAGGGGAGTCAAACTAGGCCCACCCTGGTCAAGGTCAAAGTCAAACACGCCGGCGACTAGCCGCCGGCGAGCCTGACGCGGCGGCGGAAGTGACTTTGGCCGTTCCGGCCACCAAATGGGTCGCGGAAGGCATCTAAGTGGAGCTGGGGACAACCCGCAGCTCTTGCTGGAGTTAGTTGGGGTCGGGGTGGCCGGAATTGGCGCCGGCGACGACCTAGGCGGCCGCCGGAGTTCGGGTGTAGGCGAACTCGGGCCTAGGGTGTGCGGTGAGGTGCGGGGAGTGTATGGCTAGACCCTACGCGACGTGGTGAGTGCGATGGACACCGAGAGGTGACCGGAGGATGGCCGGGAGCATGTCGGCGACGATCTCCGCGCGGTGCGTGCGGTTGATCTTTGTGTGCTCGTGGTGGTGCACGAGAGCGAGCAAGGAAAGGGGGGAGAGGTAGCTAGGCTCACGGTGATCTCGAGGGAGCAGACGACGAGGTCGGAGATGAGCTGGTGCGGCGGCGACGGCAAAGGGGATCTCCGGCGACGGCGGTTCGGTCGAGGTCAGCGCGGTGGCTTCGGGGCACGCGAGCGCTCGGGGCTCGGCTTGCTCGAAGGAGAGGAGGGTGGCGGAGCTCCTGGACATGGTGGCGCGGCGCGAGGTTGACGGAGAGCGCGTCTACGGCGAAGGTGTGGCGGCGGTGGCATCGGCCATGGCTGGGGAGCGCGAGGGAGGCTGGCTTCTGAAGTTCTGCCTTTACTTTATTGCATATGTCGCAACCGGCCATGAAATAAGCAATGTCTTTCTTCATTCCATCCCACCAGAATATTTCTTGAAGGTCTTCGTACATTTTTGTACCTCCAGGGTGAATGGAATATGAGGATCGTGGGCTTCTGACAGGATCTTCTAATTTAAATTCGCTTGATTGGGCACACAAATCCTTCCCCTAAATCAGAGGGTACCGTACTGATCCTTCGAGAAATCGGAATGCTTGGCATGTTTTTGCAGATCGGTGTCGCCTGGCTGGGCCTTCCATATTTCTACCTCAAGAGTAGGGGATTCCAGAATATTAGCAAGGCCAGCCTCATCTATTACCAGGTTGAGCTGAGAAATCTCTTCTTTAAGTTCAGGAGGCAAAGATCCCAATAGGACATTTAGACTGATGGGCTTTCGACTGAGCGCATCGGCAACCACGTTGGCCTTACCCGGATGGTAATTTATTCCAAGGTCATAATCCTTGACCAACTCACGCCATATTCGTTGACGGAGATATAAATCCGGCTGAGTAAATATATATTTGAGGCTTTTGTGATCGGTAAAAAATTAGCACCTTTTTTCGATGAGGTAGTGTCTCCAAATTTTTAAAGCATGAGCCACCGCGGCCATTTCCAAATCATGAGTGGGGTAATTCCGCTCGTGGGGTCGTAGCTGTCGTGAGGCGTAAGCTACTACCTTGCCATCTTGCATAAGCACGCATCCCAGTCCTTGCCTGGAAGCGTCGCAGTACACATGAAAGTTGTGGTAGATATCTAGAAGGGTTAATACTGGTGCAGTTGTCAGTCATTTATTTAACTCAGTGAAACTTTTGTCACAGTCCTCAGTCCATTCAAACTTCTTATCCTTTTTGAGCAGCTCTGTCATGGGTTTAGCAATCTTGGAAAACCCTTCAATGAAATGGCGGTAATATCCGGCTAATCCAAGAAAACTCCGGCTCTGAGATACGCTTGCGAGTGGCAACCAGTCGAGCACATCCTTTACCTTGCTTGGGTGCATGGCTATACCTTCAGAAGATAGCACATGTCTGAGGAATCAAACTTACTTGAGCCAAAACTCACATTTACTGAATTTGGCGTATAACTGATGCTCACGGAGTCGTTCTAACACTGCTCGGAGGTGTTCCTTATGCTCTTCTTCACTTCTTGAGTAAATGAGGATATCATCGACGAAGACGACCACGAACTTATCAAGGAAGTCCATGAATACTTTATTCATCATGTGCATGATGAAAGCAGGGGTGTTGGTGAGGCCAAAAGACATAACTGTATATTCATAGAGACCATAGCGAGTGTTGAATGCGGTCTTGGGAATATCCTCCTTTTTAATTTTGAGCTGATAATACCCAATCCGTAAATTGATCTTGGAGAACACCTTGGCCCCACTAAGCTGATCAAACAAATCATCAATTCTTGGCAGAGGATATTTGTTTTTGATTGTGACATCATTCAGCTGACGGTAATCCACACACATGCGGAGGCTGCCATCTTTCTTGTCCACGAAAATAGCAGGTGATCCCCATGGTGAGGAGCTGGGGTGGATATACCCTTTCTGGAGCATTTCATCAAGCTGTTTCTTTAGCTCCACTAATTCTGATGACGACCTTCGGTAATACTTCTTGTGTATTGGTGTGGTTCCGGGCACAAGATCTATTGCAAACTCAAGCTCTCGATCAGGTGGCATGCCTAGCAGTTCTTCTGGGAATACATCAGGAGACTCGCTGACCACCGGAATTACTTCCATTTCAGCCATTGTAGTAAAGACCATTTCCTTGGAGGGTATGCTTCTATGAGCAATAAATTTTGTAGTTCGTCCCTCTTGGCCGGTCAAGTTGACTTCTTGGGTCGCACAATTTATGCACACTTGATACTGAGTCAGCCAATTCATACCCAAGATAACATCCAACTTATCGGATTCAATAAGTATCAAAGAAGTTGGAAAACAGATTCCGTTGATATTGACTTCCAGATTACGGCAGACTATATTGCTTCTGATTAGAGATCCCGGGGTTTGTACCAGCATATTCTTGTCCAAAAGCGAACAAGGAAATTTGTTTTGGGCAACGAAACTCCGAGAAATAAAAGAGTGGGAAGCCCTAGAGTCAAATAAAATTACTACAGGTATGTTATTAACAGGGAACATACCAATAACGGCTTCGGGGTTCTGTTGGGCTTCATCGGCGGAGACGTGATGAATGTATCCCGTGAGGTCGTGCTGATCTGGGCATGCCTCCATATAATGGACTTGTGGCTTGAATGTAGTATTTGTCCGATTGTTCATGGGACACTATTTGGCATAATGTCCGATTTGCCCACAATTGAAATAGGAATTGCTGCACAGATGATTCTCTAGAATTGGGTTGAGCACGTCATTATTGACTTGGGTGGTGGTCTTGTTAATATTTTGTTGCCATTTGGGCTTAGCTACCTGAGTCGGCTGCCAGTTATGAACCTTCTGTGCTGGTTGCATTTCTTTTCTTGGCTCAAACTTGCGCTTGTGATCATTGTTGACAGGCTTAGTATCTGATACAAGCTTGTGTTCCCTTTTAGCAATGAAAGCCTTGTTCACTAGGGTTTGGAAGTCTGGGAAATCGAACATACTGAGAGTACAATGGAGTTGCGGGTTTAACACACCAAGAAACATATCCATCTTTCTTTCCTCAGTGGCCACGTCATATTGAGAGTAACATGACAGATGATTGAATTTCTGCAAATATTCTCCCATAAACTGACTTCCTTGGAGGAGCGCGAGAAATTCACGCTGCTTAGTCTTCATAATTCCCGAAGGAATGTGATATTTATGGAATCATTCCTTGAATCTTGACCAGGTAATTTCTTCATCAGCACTCATGGCTTTTTCATTTTCCCGCCATATGGCAGCAGCGCCTTCAAGATAATGTGTTACAAATGGAACCTTATCCCCTTCATCAGTTCGAGCAACCTCAAGCTTCTTTTCCATAGTTCTCAACCAATCATCTGCATCCAAGGGATCAATGGCCTGACTGAAACTGGGAGGCTTAGTCCTTTGAAAATCAGATAGCTTGGAGTGATGACCGGGCTGATTTCCATTCTGTCCAACCACAACTTGAATACTTCTGAGTATTTCTATCAGATCATTATTTCATCTTTCCTCAAACATACGCATAATTTGCTCGGTGGAGGGAGCATTTGGCGGTGGAGGCGGTGATGGAACATACGGCTCGGGTGAGTGTCCTGCCTGTCGTGCGGAACGACGAACAGGAGAACCCTCACGAATGTTGCTACTGCAGCCTCCCCGCGTCATCCTAATATGATTATTTTCCGAAGGCAACGCAACCGAGATGAGAAGCATTCAAAATAAACTGGGGTGAAGCCAACAACAAAAATCCGAGTAAAACCGAAATGGTGAAGAAAATACGGCGAATAAAATAAAGTTCCAACATAATTATACATAGACTCATACATGAAAGGTAACAACATGCCAGGTCCAACTACCCTCATACATGAAACGAAACATCCTGACACGTACGACTACATCCATACTCCATCCTGACGACTGCGAATACTCGGAAGCTCTACCGCTCTACTGGTGCTGCAGGGTCCTCTCCTGAAGCGGACTCGGATCCTGAACTGATGGGGTTAACTGAGACCTCCGGGTTAAAAGTGACACGACAACGCTTCCTCGAGGGCTCTCCCTCCGGGGAAGGTGGAGGGTGAATCATCGGGGCTACAGGAGTGGCGAGGAGTGAAACCCACTTAGTAGGAGCACTAAGTGGACTCACAGTCACGGTGCCCGAGCTACTCGGAGGAGTAACCGGGGAACAGGGGATCTAGAACTGGCTGGAATATAGGGAGTAAATCCTACAGATGTTGGAGTAGTGGATGAGCTAGCAGAGACTAAAGCAGAGGCTAAAGCAGTACGGGCACGACTCAGCTCACGAGCCAGCTCGTAGATCAGAAGATAGCTTGAAGTGATATAGCGAGAAAGGTGGCTAGCTACACTATCAGACTCCGGATCAATGACAGGGAAACGTACACGACCATTATCGTGGAGAGAGGGATAGTAGTGGAAACCTGGGCGGTTCTGCATCCAGACCTCATTGTAACGGAGCTCAACGAGTACCTCGAATGCAGCAAACTGGACAGCCTGAGAAGCGGTAGAAGCATAGCCGCTTCGAGAGGCACGAGTGTAAGTGCTGGAATCGGAACTAGTGCCCAGGATAACCATGGCGTGATACTCATACACTGAGTCAGCTAGACGTTCCCAGTACACACGATAGACTGGATCATCACCGTGGGGGTACAGCCGACGCCACACGTTACGAAGAAGATGCGGCGACGTGTACGACATCTGCTGCAACTGGCACGGATACAGCACCGGACCCATCTACACTCACAACCATTAGCAAGTTAGCATAAAAATAAAAGTCAGTGCATGTAATGCAACAACCAGCTACAAATGTTACCGGCACTCAATTACAACTCGTATCTAACGTCCAGTTAACACGGCTTAGTCTAGCGTGGCCTACAGTCAGCGCGACTCTGATACCAAGCCTTGTGGCTCCCCGGCTCAGAGCGACTGGTTTACCCTGCATTGCCAGCCCAGAGACCTTGTCTTCTGGCAACACACAACAACATGGTACAGAAAAACAACCGCTTTATTCATGCTAGCGGAGCATAGTTCATATTACAACAGTTAGCAAGGCCAAGCGGCACAAATGGTGCGGCTGAACAATATGTACATTATTTAGTAAACATAAAGTGGGCCTCGATCATGACAACTACTCGGCAGCGGAACAACGTCGTAACGGGACTCCATAGCACAGGGACACTGATGTGGACATGATCTAGACTCGAACATCACTCCTTTCCAACGAGACTTTCCTGAAATCTGGCATGACACGCTAGGTCAGTACATTGAATGTACTTGCAAGCTCACAACAAGCATAAACATAATGACAAACAATATCATGATAATTAACCAATTAATTAACAATGCAACCATATATCCAATATGCTGTGTTTATGCTCAAGTGGTACGCGTCCCATGGACTTGCTTACCGAACGTGATCATTTCTAGACCACAAAAGTGAAGAACTCAGAGACAATCTTGTGATCCTTACCGTGATCACAACCACGACCAACACTTGGTCTCAAACCGTGATCCTTACGGCGATCACTACCCGACCACACCTGGTCCAACTCAACATGATGACCTTACTTCCATTACCTCAGTGCAATCTTAGTGTGTAAATTTATTAAGTGTTGACCCATGGTGTACCCTACTTTCGAGTGTGTCCGTAACCGTGGACTCGGCTATCGATAGATTAATACACTCTGCAGAGGTAGCACACTGGACCCACACTACGGAACCCATGGCCTCGCACTCCCATTCGGGTGGACCAACGGCATTCCGACGAAACCACTTCATTGTCATGACACTCTCCCGTCCACTCCAACCCAATCCCCATCGGGCTAATCCTGGGTGGCCCCGTGTCTACCTCAAGACACCTCCAACCACCGTCGTGGCAACAATCCACTCTGGGACCCAAAAACTTAACTCATCAACGGGCACACAAGGTTATGCCTGCTTACCGGGCTAGGGTATAGCACGCCCATAACCTTCCCTAGATGGAGGCACCGACCAGAGGCACGACAATGAAACGCATTAAGGTCGTCCCATACCGGCAAATGTGGTTCCACTGGGAAAAACACATTTTAGCAGCACCACGACCCAGTCAACAACATATTCAAGTTGAGTTATTTATCAGGTTCAACTTAAAGTGAAAGTTACCGTGTCATGATGCCATGCTATGCATCACCAACATATGCACCACATATCCATGAAAATAACTAGTCAACTATGCTCCCACGGAGCCATCATCAACTCATTGTACTTCTCTGGTTAAGATCCAACCTCACTTAAACCAGAGTCATTTCTAGCAATCTCATCATTTTTCATCTTGCAAGAATAATAATTTAACTGATTATTAATCTTTATGACCATATCATTTTATCATTACTGATAACTAAATTCTTCTTAGCTTATCAACAAGATTCATTTCAAACTTTCTGTAAATCAACCATATTTAACATGACAAGCATTTAACAGAATATAATTATCATAGTAATTATTTAAATGCATGAATAATCATAAGTTCAAGTAGGAAAATCACAAATATTGAAGTGGCACTATGAAAATGTTGTTGTGGCTTGCCTTAGTGCTGATGAGGTTCACAAACCTCCTGGTGATCCTCAAGACAAGCTTGCTCTTCTAAAAATAATTAAAACCACAAAAAGAAAACATCAAGAAACCTTCTGAAAATTACCAGAAAATCTAGAAAGCAAGGAAAAATCCCATCTTTGAGTGCTGTTAGATTTTTGGACAAATAACACAATGCAAAAAGGATCAATGCATTTGGATTTATAGATAAAAAGTTATGGCTATTTGAAGTTTCTTGGATTTAAATGAATTTGAAATAAGAATAAACAGACTGGGCGGGGGGTGACGTTAAAGGCGTAAAAGCCCAGGGTGCCACCACTCGTACCGCTTCGCGCGCGTACTGAGTGCCTGACTAGCGGGCCTCGCTAGTCAGGCCAAAAGGAGGGGGGGAAACAAAGGGAGGCGGAGCTTCGCCGGAGCACACGCCGGTGGCTAGGGATCTTGGGGCCAAACGAGAGGGGGCGATCGAAGGAGAAGAAGATGGAGCACCTGCCCGTACCCATAGCGTGGCTAGAGGTGACCGAACGCCATCGGAAATGGCCTCTCTTGCGGAGGCAGAGGGCAGCAGTCGCCGGAGACAAAGACGACGGTGGCTCGGGGCGGCTCGAGGGGCTCCAACAGGGTGGAATGGCTCCATCGAAGAGTGGCAAAGGCCCTGGCAGGGCCGCCCTGGCCTGGGAGGGGATGGAGCTATGGGGACGATCTGAAGGGGATCGCCAGCGAGCTCGGGCTTCGGGACGGCAGCCCGCGGCTTGCCCAGCCGGGCTGCGGCTTCTACTAGTTTGTGGAGGGTGTGGGAGTAGCTGCGGGTGCTCAAGGAGGCTGGGGGTGGCGGCATTTATAGGCGAGCGGCGAGAGGGGTTCGGGCTCCATCGGAGGACACCTGTCCATGGTATCCGGCGATGAACGGCGCCAGTGAGAGAGGGGGAAGAGGACGGAGGTCACGCGGGAACTATTGGCGGGCGCGGACGAGCACATGGGCGAGGGGGAAGACGATGAGCACAGTGCGCCGTGCACTGTGTTGGTGGCCAAACCGTGCCCGTGCCCGCTATGCTGAGCTCCGGCGTCGGCGAGTGCCAGGGGGGAGTTAAGGGAGTGGAGACAGGGATGGTGGCGATGTTTGGCATGCTCGGGCAGGCTAGGCAGCGAGCACGCGCTCAACAGAGCGCTAGGCGGCACGCAGAGCGCATGTTTTGCATGCCAGCACGCTCATAGGAACGCGGTCACCGCGTGAACTATGACATCAGGCCACCCTAAGCGCTAACTTGATGTATGGTGTGTAGTCCTTGGTAGTTTGGAGTGTTACCACGGTTGGGCTTGGATGCAGGTGCAGTAGAAATAGATTTGTACTGCTAGCAAGTTTCTGGACAGTAACTTTGGAGGTTTACTGTGGTCAAACCACTGGGAGTTAAGGGCTGAGCTTTGGAGGCTTGCTTACACTTACTGAGGTAAATAGGCACAAGAAAAACTAGCTACAATGGATCTAGTAAAATGGTAGTTGTTGTAGAAACTACCATTTCTGTCCAGAAATGAATTTATTTTCTGTGGCCAAAATATTCCAAAGAGTGATGAAATATTTTTGCTCAAAAAGGTGCCCTAGGGTTCAAAGAATAATTGGGATTTTTCTCAGGATTTTTGGGACAAGAAAATTCAGGGTTGCTTTGGAGCACAAAGGGCTAGCTAGGGTTTTGGAGGACAAAATGAATATTTTTCATTTAAGAAAAATATTCCAAGCAATATTTTGAGTTGATCCAGAGATGAAATGATGGTTTGAGGAGGAGAAGAAGCACTTGGGTGAAAGTCAAGGGGTACCCAAGTGGTTAAGTCCAAATGAAATTATTCAAAAACTCCAAACTCAAACCAACTCAACTGAAAACCAGGCAAAGAAAAAGAGGGCAAAAACCAGGCTGTCACAGGCTTGAATCCGCTCAGATTCCATGAATGCTTCATCAACTTTGGTGGGCTCTATGATAGAGACAAACACAAAATACACACAAAAGTTAGACAAGTGTGAAGCTTTTGAGCGCGTGGGAGGACCTGGTGCGTTGATTTCGTTGATGATTCTTTCAATCTGCAGTTCGTTTGCAATGCGAGGATGAGTAGGTTGACGACTTTGATTGGGCCCAAAAATTTCTTCAGGGCCATTTTCTTCAATAGCACCAGCATGATTTTCTTCACAATTCGGAATGACTTCTTCAATAGATTCTTCGGTAGGAATGCCATCCTGAGTAGCCTTGAACTTGATGGATTCCTCATGTGGCACTTCATCTAGCACAGGAGGTAAGTGCTCTCTTTGCAAGCCATTAGTTTCATCGAACTACACATCTACAGTTTCAACAACCTTGTGATGATAGGTGTTGAAGACTCTATAGGTGTGCGAGTCCTTTCCGTAACCAAGCATAAAACCTTCATGTGCTTTCGGTGCAATTTTAGAGTGGTGGTGAGGATCACTAATCTGGCATTTAACACCGAAGACATTGAAATAACTTACATTGGGTTTCTTGTCAGTGAGGAGTTCATATGAGGTCATTTTGAAGAATTTGTGAAGATATACCCTGTTGATGATGTGGCATGTAGTATCAATAGCATCTGGCCAGAAACGCTGTGGTGTCTTGTATTCATCAAACATAGTGTGAGCCATGTCAACAAGAGTTCTGTTCTTGTGCTCCACAACTCCATTCTGTTGTGGAGTATAGGGAGAAGACAACTCGTGAGTAATACCAAGTATATCAAGATATTCATCGAAACTAGTGTTCTTAAACTCGGTTCCATTGTCACTCCTGATATGCTTGATCTTCACACCGAAGTTCGTAGATGCTCCTGAGGAAAATTGTTTAAAGACTTCCTGCACTTCATTTTTGTAAGTGATGATATGCACCCAGGTATAACGAGAATAATCATGAACAATGACAAAGCCATATAAAGATGCAGAACTAGTGAACGTGGCATAATGAGTAGGGCCAAAGAGATCCATGTGAAGTAATTCAAAGGGATGATAAGTGCTCATGATAGTCTTCGAGGGATGCTTGGCTCTGGTGATCTTTCCAGCCTCACAAGCCCCGCACAGATGATCTTTGAGGAATTTGACACTCTCGATGCCAATGACATGCTTCTTCATCGTGAGTGTATGCAAGTTCCTCATCCCAACAAGACCAAGTCGTCGATGCCATAACCAGCGTTCTGAAGCTTTTGCAAGTAGACATGTGGCAGGCTGTGGTCCTGCAGAGAAATCAACAATATACAAGTCTCCTCTCCTAAAGCGTTTTAAGACTTTGGAATTATCAGATTCCATTAGCACAATGCAATGATATTTGCCAAAGACGACAACCATATCAAGATCACAAAGCATTGAGACAGACATGAGGTTGAATCCTAAGGACTCGACAAGCATGACTCTATCTGTAGCGACCAGACCTCAAACAGTCTGATATCTGTGCATCAGTGTCATCCCTGGATTGGTAATGCTGACATGCACAATACTTGAGGGATTTTTAACAGAGTAGCAATCACACACTTATTACATCGAATGTCTCAAAAGAGAACTTATTACAATAAATATGGCTTAAGGCCATCTAACAACGATAACAGCGGAAGGCTTGGAAGATAAGCAAGTCCATCAACTCCAACGGCATCACTGAGTATAAGATCACAACCTAAGGCACCTTACTCATCATCCGAAAAGTCTACAACATGAACGTTGCAGCCCGGAAATGGGTCAGCACATGGAATATGCTGGCATGTAACACATAGAGAATAATGAACAGAAATATACTATACTACATGCATATGTGGCTGGTGGAAAGCTCTATGGTTATAGTTTTGCATAAAGCCAAATTTTCCCTATCGCAAAGGAATAAATTTTATTTAACTATCATGGTGGTTGTTAAACATTGAGAAGGGTACTCCAACTCAATCCCAATTAAACATCATCATTAACCCAACAAAATTAAATTAAGTAACATGATGAGATTCACATGATAATCCAAGTACTAGATACTCAAAACGTCCATAACCGGGGAGACGGCTAACCATGATTAGTTTATACACTCTGCAGAGGTTTGCGCACTTTTCCCCGCAAGACTCGATCTCCTCCGCTTGATTCCTTGCACTACATGGTGTTTGAGAAACGGATGACCGAGACACGGTCTTTCAGAAACATTAACTCTCTACTCCGGGTAGACAGTACCAACCTACATCCCCTACATCTGCTAGTCTACCTCTTCAAGAGCTCACACAACTTAATCAACTATGCTAGAGCCCATAGTAGCTTGCGGCTGCACACGGAAGTTTCTAGCATGAATAATCCCATGATCCCTTTGAGCCTGGATGGCGGTCCATAGGAGAATCACACGGTACCCCGGGATTTCCAAAAATATAGACAACACTGGGTTCCCCAGGTGGCTTAGTCCACCCAGATGTGAATTTAAGTTGCCACCTTAAGTAAACCATCAATTAACAATCTTACATCTGTCATGGATACAGTCACCCAATCCACGTCTACTAGCATAGCATGGCAATATAAGGAAACGTAGAAGTAACTCCCAAAAGTTTGGTAATAAAACAGGTAATAGGTTCTACCTCATCTACTTCCCAAAACCCACATATTAATCAGATCCTAATCATGCAATTGTTTGAGGATTGATTTAATGCAATAAAACTAGGTAGTAAATAGGTATGATCAAAGTGTTACTTGCCTTGCTGATGATCCGTGAAACCTAGAGATTCGAAGTAGCAAGCGGCGCACACCGGGTACTCTATCGCAAACAAACAAGCATTAAATAAGCACTCATATAATGCACGGTTATAACTCAAATAAGATATCTAACCAGAAAGTTCAACTTAAGAACTCCGGTTTGCAAAGAGAATCAAATCAAATGAAGCAACGAAAGTCAAACGGCGAAAGAAACAAGCTTCATTTACTAATCTGGACCTAAGTCAAATTTTACAGTAGCAAAAACTTGTTTGAGTTGGTTAAATGGAAAGTGGTTTTCGAGACGAAACTATAGGCGCTTGAATTGCCTGATTTCCATAAACGAGCGAAAAGTTATAGTAGAACGAAAATCGGATCAGAAATCATGATCGAAAATAATCGCGTAAAATCCGAGAAAAGGAAAAACGGACGAACAGGCTAACGAACGAACGTTTGCTGTCTGTGACTAAACGACGAAAACCGTTCATTAAAACAAACTTACGAACGAACATCCGCTAAATAGACTAAACCAAAAAAGACCGATCTAATAAAATAAAAATAAACCACGGCTTAAAAAAACCGGGCGGTTTTTCTCTGAAAGCCGCTAGCGGCGGGGCGGCGAGGTCCGGCGTCGGGCTCCAGCGGGGCGGGCGGCGGCGAAGGGCGGCGGGGTGGTCGCGACAGGCGGCGTGGCAATCCGGCGGCGGCGGCAGCGGAGTCCGGCGGCGGCGGCGCGATCTAGCGACGGCGGCGCAGGTCTCGAGGTGGCGGCGGCTAGTGTTTCAGGTGGGCTCGAGGTGGCCTCCCAGCGCTTATAAAGGCCGGCCAGGCCAAGTGTCCTAGTCGGACACGGCCCGGTTAGGTCGGTTTGCGTTTTTTTAAAATAATTAATTACGCACAGAAAAATGAATAAAAGAAATACTAAACAAACTCCAAAAATCCCGAAACAAATTTTCCTCAACTTCTAAAATCAAGCCGGACATGATGAACATTTATTTGGGGCCTAAATGCAAATTTTGGAAAAACGCGCATTTTTCCTAATTCAAATAAAATAGCGATAGAACTTCGAAATAAAATCTTGTTTGATTTTATTATTAAATCCTCAATATTTCTTTATTTTGGGAAAGTCATTTTATTCCCTCTCTCATATTTTTATATAAGAAATAATTGAAGATAAAATAATTAAAATCAAGTGATCCTATTTTCAAAATTTGAGAAAACTCAAATATGAAAATAACGAAATCCCCAACTCTCTTCGTGGGTCCTTGAGTTGCATAGAATTTCTAGGATCAAGCCAAAATGCAATAAAATATGATATGCAATGATGAGCTAATGTATAACATTCCAAATTGAAAATTTGGGTTGTTACAAACCTACCCCCCTTAAGATGAATCTCGCGCTCGAGATTCGGGTTGGCTAGAAACTAGGTGAGGGTGGTCCTTCAGTAGATCTTCCACTCGCTCCCAGGTGGCTTCATCCTCGGTATGGTGGCTCCACTGAACTTTGCAGAATTTGATAACCTTGTTGCGGGTGACTCGTCTAGCATATTCGAGAATCTTGACTGGTTTCTCCTCATAGGTCAAATCACTATCCAACTGAATCGCTTCCAGTGGCATGGTATCTCTCAGCGGTATATCAGCCATCTCCGTGTGGCACTTCTTCAACTGGGAAATGTGAAACACATCGTGAACTCTTGACAATCCTTCGGGCAATTCCAACTTGTAAGCAACTTCTCCCATACGCTCCAAAACTTTATATGGTCCGACAAAGCATGGCGCGAACTTTCCCTTAACTCCAAAGCGCTTAACTCCTCGAAGTGGAGATACACGAAGATAAACTCTATCTCCGACTTCGTAAACTGTCTCCTTACGTTTAGAATCTGCGTAGCTCTGCTGCCTGGACCGGGCTACCTTGAGTCTATCACGAATCAACTTCCCCTTCTGTTCAAACTCCTTAATCAAATCTGGTCCAAACAACTGACTATCTCCAACTTCATCCCACAACAACGGTGTCCTGCACCTCCTTCCGTACAGAGCTTCGAAAGGGGCCATCTTAAACTAGATTGATAATTGTTGTTTTAAGAGAACTCCGCATATAGCAAATTGTCATCCCAACTAGATCCATAATCTAGCGCACAAGCTCTCAGCATGTCCTCCAGAATCTGATTGACTCTCTCGGTCTGTCCATCTGTCTGCGGATGTAAGGCTGTACTGAACTCTAGCCTGGTTCCCAAAGTTTCATGCAATTGATTCTAGAACTTTGAGGTAAACTGGGTTCCTCTATCTGATACGATGCTCCTGGTCATGTATATCTTTGCCAACTTAGCACTGGTGTAAGTGGTCTTCACTGGGATGAAATGAGCTACCTTCGTCAGAAGATCGACTACAACCCATATCGAGTCATAGCCTGAACGAGTTCTTGGCAATCCCATGATAAAATCCATGCCTAACTTGTCCCACTTCCATTCGGGTATCGGCAATGGCTGTACCAATCCTGCTGGCTTCTGATGCTCTGCCTTCACTCTTTGACATACATCACATACTGCTACATACTCTGCAATATCCTTCTTCATTCCGGTCCACCAGAAAGTGTCCCTCAAATCCAGATACATCTTGGTATTTCCTGGGTGTATCGAGTATGGCGAATCATGGGCCTCTTGTAGAATCAACTTCCTGATCTCCGGGTCATTAGGTACATAAACGCGGTCCTCAAACCGTAGGGTATCGTGCTCATCCTCACGAAATCCCTTAGATTTTCCTTTGCTCATCTTCTCCTTTATCTCGGCAATCTCCTTGTCAGTTTTCTGAGCTTCTCTGATCTTATCCATCAAACTAGACTGAATCTCTAATGCTGCTACATAGCCCCTCGGAACTATCTCCAAACATAGCTCGCGAAGATCCTCGGCTAACTCCTTTGGTAACTCTCCGGTCATGAGTGTGTTGACATGGCTCTTGCAGCTCAACGCATCGGCTACTATGTTAGCCTTTCCGGGGTGATAATGCAATCTCATATCATAATCCTTGATGAGCTCCAACCATCTCCTCTGCCTGAGATTCAACTCCTTCTACGTGAAGATGTACTTCAAACTCTTGTGATCCGTGTACACCTCACAATTGTTTCCGATGAGAAAATGTCTCCATGTCTTCAAAGCATGCACTACGGCTGCTAACTCCAAATCATGTGTAGCATAATTCAACTCATGGGGTTTAAGCTGTCGTGAGGCATACGAAGCGTCGCAATATACGGCTTCTAACTCTTCCCTCCTGCATAAGCACTGCTCCAAGTCCTCGGCGAGAAGCGTCGCAATATACTTCCTAATCCTTGCGCTGATCAGGCAGAATCAACACTGGTGATGTAACCAAACGTTTCTTTAATTCTTGGAAACTGGCCTCACATTCCTCTTTCCATTTAAACTTGGTGTCCTTCTTAAATAACTCCGTCATGGGCTTTGCAATCTTCGAGAAATTCTCAATGAACCTCCGGTAGTATCCTGCGAGTCCAAGAAAACTCCGGATTTCTCCAACTGTTGTTGGGGCTTCCCTATTTGTCACAGTGACAACTTTGGTGGGGTCTACTGCAATTCCTTCTCCGGATATAACATGTCCGAGGAATCCAACTTCCGTCAACCAAAACTCACATTTGCTGAACTTGGCGTATAGCTGATGTTCTCTGAGCTTGTCCAGTACCAAACGCAAATGCTCCTTATGCTCTTCTTCATTCTTCAAGTAGACAAAACTATCATCAATGAACACCACGACGAACTTATCCATAAACTCCATAAACACCTTGTTCATCATGTTCATGAAATAGGCAGGTGCGTTAGTTAGACCAAATGACATAATGGTATACTCATACAGCCCGTACCTGGTGGTAAAAGACGTCTTAGGTATATCCTGCTCTCGAATCTTCAACTGGTGGTATCCTGATCGCAGATCGATCTTGGAAAATACCTTAGCCCCTTGCAACAGGTCAAACAAGTCATTGATCATCGGCAGTGGGTACTTGTTCTTGATTGTCACTTCATTCAATTCTCGATAATCAACAACCATCCTTAATGATCCATCCTTCTTCTCCATTAGAAGCACTGGTGATCCCCAAGGTGAAGAACTTGGGCGAATATAGCCTTTGTCCAGTAACTCCTTAATCTGCTTCTTAATTTCCTCCAAATCTTTTGCGGGCATCCTATACGGTCTCTTAGATATTGGTCATGTGCCTGGCAAAAGCCCAATCAAAAACTCAATGTCTCTATCCGGTGGCATGCCTGGCAACTCCTTTGGAAATACATCAGGACAATTCTTCAGCACTAGTACTTCCTCCTGTACAACTCCTGATAAGGAATTTACTTGAGTTCTCTTTGGCACATGCCGGGATACATACTTGATCCTTCTTCCTTCTGGCGTGGTAAGCAAAATCGACTTACTAGCGCACTCAATGTTCCCTCCATACTTCGATAACCAATCCATGCCTAATATCACATCCAGTCCTTGTGATTCGAATACTATTAGGTCTAAGGGAAACACGTAGTTACCAATCCTTAATGGTAACCAATCAAACCATAGACTAGACATATACTCTGCTCCTGGCGAGGTTACTAACATGGGTGACCTAAGGGCTTGGGTTGGCAGTTTATACTTATCCACAAATCCCCTTGATATGTATGAATGCGATGCACTAGTATCAAAAAGAATGATTGCAGTAAATGACTTAACCAAAAACTTACCTATTACTACATCTGGTTGGGCTTCAACCTCCTTCACGCTAACGTGGTTCACCTGTCCTTTGTTAAAAGGGTTGGGCTTCTTCCCAGAGCTTCCATTGCCATTTCCATTCTTTGCTTCAGGACATTCAGTGGCATAATGTCCAGTCTTCTGGCATTTGTAGCAGGTAATGTGGCTCAGATCCCTCTTGGCTGGTGTTGATGGGTTGGTGCGGTTCTGTCCCTTGCTTCCTCCATTCCCATTACCATCCTTGGGGCCACTATGGTTGTGCGAACTACCTCCTCCATGGGTATGCTGAGAATGTCCTCCGAAGTTTGGGGTAAAACGAGGCTTCTGCTGAGCTCTAGAATTGTACTTCCCTTGTCCATACTTCCTCTTGCGGTTGTCAATCTACTGCTGCTTCCATTCAATCATGAGAGCTCTATCTACCAACTCTTGGTAGTTGTTGAAGGTTGTTCCATCAACTGCATGCTCAGCTCATCATTCAGTCCTTCCAGAAACTTCTCCTACTTAGCTGCATTCGTAGCAACGTCATCTCGGGCATAACGTGCTAGCTTACTAAAGTCATCCACATACTGGCCAACAGTACGTCCTCCTTGGCGCAAGTTGCGAAACTCACGCTTCTTCATGGCCATAGCTCCTACTGAAACATGGGCAGTATGGAAAGCCTGCTGAAACTGGTCCCATGTGATAGTGTCGATAGGATAAGTGGCTGTGAAATTTTCCCACCATCATGCCGTGGGTCTGTCAAGCTGATGTGCGGCAAAACGCACCTTCTCCGCATCTGTGCATCCTGTAGTGGTCAACTCCCTTCCCATCTTGCGGTGCCAATCATCTGCAACTATCGGCTCAGTGCTACTGGAGAACACCAACGGATTCGGCCTCAAGAAACGGGCTAAGTGATCAACATGTGATGGTGGTGGTGGGTTGTTGTTGTTGTTGTTGTTGTTCCCCTGATTCTGATTCTGTACTAACATATGAATCAATGCATTCTGCTGCTGGATCAACTGAGTGAGCTCCGGTGGGAAAGCAAATCCATTGTCACGTCTCGGAGGCATCTGAGGGTTTAGAAAAGATGAGAAAATAGAATAGAACGAGGTCTAGAGAGAAAAACACTACCCATATGCACATGAGACAATAGCAAACAATATCACTTCAATCAATGCAAACAAGGGCATACAACGGTCTAACTATCATTACAAAAGTGCTTGGACTATACTATATACATGGGGGAATGCTACTACTGTTATGGTGGTCGACTAGAAAAACTGCTCGGTCGAAGACTCCATGATATCTGCTCCAGCTTCATCAACAAAGTCATCATCGCTATCGTCTGGGTCTGAGTCGGTGTCGTGGATGATGATGTAATTCTCCGGGCAAGTGCAATCAGCGTCTTCTCCTCCAGTCGTGGGAAATCCCATGAATGCTTTTAGCTTCTTCTTCAGATCATCATTCTTCTCGATGAGTGTCGTTATTTCCTCCTCATATCGATCGCGTGTAGACTTGAGTTCTTCCTCCAATTCCGTGATCTTGGTCATTGCCTTCTTCAGGTCTATCATGCCTGCGCACATCTGGTTCTCCTGGCGACGAATTTGCTGGTTTAACTCCTAGATGGAAGCTGCAATTGATCTATCCTTCCTGGTGCTGATCATCTCCCATTGCTCATCTCGGCGCTGACAAATCTGGTAGATGGTATCCTTGAGATCCTTGTGGTAAACTTCTCCAATGCGTCCCATGGTGATGTGAGCTGCCATGCTCTTTCCTTGACTCTAGGTTGGTGCATCAAAGGAAAACTCTATGGGCTCAGTGACGGGCATGAACGTCCTTCGTGTAACTTTAACTTGAATCATCCAATGCTCCTCTTCGGGTAAAGTGGCGATGTAGGTCCCGGTGAAGCTTGGTACTCCGATGTTCAGGTATCTAGTGACTTCCATCAAGTGGCGTCCAAAGGGTGTATCTTCATCCGGTTGCGTGAAGTTGTTCCTTGCATCCGCCATCCTAAAAGAGTAGAAAAGATGAGGAGTCAGAAATGAGAAGAGAGAGTAGTGATCTAGGGCTTTAGCTTAGTGTTCGTGTCCTACAGTCAGCGTGTGCTCTGATACCATCTTGTAGCGACCAGACCTCAAAACGTCCGATCTCTGTGCAACAGTGTCATCCCTGGATCAGTAATGCTGACATGCACAGTACTTGAAGGATTTATAACAGAGTAGCAATCACACACTTATTACATCAAATGTCTCAAAAGAGAACTTATTACAATAAATATGGCTTAAGGCCATCTAACAACAATAACAGTGGAAGGCTTGGAAGATAAGTGAGTCCATCAACTCCAACGGCATCACTGAGTATAAGATCACGACCTAAGGCACCTTACTCGTCGTCTGAAATGTCTGCAACATGAACATTGCATCCCAGAAATGGGTCAGCACATGGAATATGCTGGCATGTAACACATAGAGAATAATGAACAGAAATATACTATACTACATGCATATATGGCTGGTGGAAAGCTCTATGGTTATAGTTTTGCATAAAGCCAATTTTTCCCTATTGCAAAGGAATAAATTTTATTTAACTATCATGGTGGTTGTTAAACATTGAGAAGGGCACTCCAACTCAATCCCAATTAAACATCATCATTTACCCAAGAAAATTAAATTAAGTAACATGATGAGATTCACATGATAATCCAAGTACTAGATACTCAAAACGTCCATAACCGGGGACACGACTAACCATGATTAGTTTATACACTCTACAGAGGTTTGCGCACTTTTCCCCGTGAAACTCGATCTCCTCCGCTTGATTTCTCACACTACATGGTGTTTGAGAAACGAATGACCGAGACATAGTCTTTCAGAAACATTAACTCTCTACTCCGGGTAGACAGTACCAACCTACATCACCTACATCTGCTAGTCTACCTCTTCAAGAGCTCATGCAACTTAATCAACTATGCTAGAGCCCATAGTAGCTTGCGGCTGCACATGGAAGTTTCTAGCATGAATAATCTCATGATCCCTTTGAGCCTGGGTGGCGGTCCATAGGAGAATCACATGGTACCCCGGGATTTCCAAAAATACAGACAGCACTGGGTTCCCCAGGTGCCTCAATCCACCCAGATGTGAATTTAAGTTGCCACCTTAAGTAAACCATCAATTAACAATCTCACATCTGTCATGGATACACTCACCCAATCCACGTATACTAGCATAGCATCGCAATATAAGCAAACATAGAAGTAACTCCCAAAGGTTTGATAATAAAATAGGTAATAGGTTCTACCTCATCTACTTCCCAAAACCCACATATTAATCAGATTCTAATCATGTAATTGTTTCAGGATTGATCTAATGCAATAAAACTGGGTAGTAAATAGGTATGATCAAAGTGTTACTTGCCTTGCTGATGATCCGTGAAACCTAGAGATTCGAAGTAGCAAGCGGCGCACTCCGGGTACTCTATCGCAAACAAAAAAGCATACAACAAGCACTCATCCAATGCACAGGTAAAACTCCAATAAGAGATCAAACCAGAAAGTTCACCTTAAGAACTCCGGTTTGCAAAAAGAATCAAATCAAAGGAAGCAACGAAAGTCAAACGGCGAAAGAAACAAGCTTTATTTACTAATCTGGACCTAACTCAAATTTTACAGTAGCAAAACCTTGTTTGAGTTGGTTAAGCGGAAAGAGGTTTTCGAGACAAAACTCTAGGCGCTTGAATCGCCTGATTCTGATAAACGAGCGAAAAGTTATACTAGAACGAAAATCGGACTAGAAATCGTGATCGAAAATAATCGCGGATAATCCGAGAAAAAGAAAAACGGATGAATAGGCTAACGAACGAACGTTCGCTGTCTGAGGTTAAACGACGAAAACCGTTCGTTAAAATGAACGTACAGACGAACGTCCGCTAAATAGGCTAAACGAAAAAAATAAAACCGATCTAATAAAATAAAAATAAACCGCGGCTTAAAAAACCGGGCGGTTTTTCTCTGAAAACCGCCGGCGGCTGGGCGGCTCTCTCCGGCGAGGTCTGGCGTCGGGGTCCGGCGGGGCGGGCGGCGGGGCGGTCGGGACGGACAAGATGAACATTTATTTGGGACCTAAATGCAAATTTCGAAAAAAGCGCATTTTTCCTAATTCAAATAAAATAGCGATAGAACTCCGAAATAAAATCTTGTTTGATTTTATTATGAAATCCTCAATATGTCTTTATTTTGGGAAAGTCATTTTATTCCCTCTCTCATATTTTTATATAAGAAATAATTGAAGATAAGATAATTAAAATCAAATGATCCTATTTTCAAAATTTGAGAAAACTCAAATATGAAAATAATGAAATCCCCAACTCTCTCCGTGGGTCCTTGAGTTGCGTAGAATTTCTAGGATCAAGCCAGAATGCAATAAAATATGATATGCAATGATGAGCTAATGTATAACATTCCAAATTGAAAATTTGGGATGTTACATTATCCATGTGTCTATCCTTTGAGATCGCAACCCTACCTAGACCCAATACCTTGCTTTTGCCTTTGTCAGCGTAGGTGATATGCTTCAGACGAGATGGAGATAAAGCAGTGTCCGTCAATAAGTTCCTGTCACTGGTCATGTGATTTGTACATCCACTGTCGAGGACCCACTCAGTAGCTTTGGGTTGTTCATCCTACAGATGAATTAATACAACTTACGAACTCATGTACTTCATCAATGAAGAATATGATATCAATTTCATCAACAGTAACATATATAGCAACATGAGGACGCGAGAAATGAGTAATTCATTTGTTCATGATTAGCTTGCGTCCATTCAAGCACATTCAGGTCTCCAGCAAATTCTTTAGAAAATTATCCTCGTCTAGAGACCTGACCCTGCATAAGAGATTAGTTCTTTTTCTTCACCACCCACATTTGAAGGGGTGGCAAAGAGTTCATCATCCTGCAAGCTCCATAAGAAAAGGATGGCATTGAAACCAGTGCACTTAGTTTCACAGAAGAGGGGTTAGAATAAGCATATGAATAAGCAGAGAAATTCTTTGAGGACTTATGAACATAATGGTTTGAAGAATAATGCACATATTCATAGCCTTTAGACTTTCCCTACGAAATAGAAGTGTTAGCACGATGATGTTCATATGAGGATTTGGATCCACATGAGGAATTTGATCATATGAATAATTTGATCTGGGGTTCCTACTCTTCATAGGTGGTGTCATGATGACATTCACCTGAAGATATTCATGGCACCTTTTGGGAACCCAGATTTTATTCATAGGGGGACCGTTCCTGTAGTTAGTTCCAACATATCTAGCAAATACTTCACCATTCTGATTCTTGTACAGTTTATAGTTGGAGTCAAATGACTCATCACAGGAATATGAAGATTCACAAGTAAAGCCAGATAATGTGCATGGATATATGAAGGGTCCTTTCACAGCAACCCATGAAGTTTTGGGGTACTGCTCAGGTTTCTAGTAGGTCCCATCAGCATTGAGTTTCCTCTCAAAGGCAATACCCTCTTTCCTAGGGTTCCTGTTCAGGATTTGCTTTTTGAGCACATCACAAAGAGTCTGATGCCCTTTGAGTCTTTTGTATATGCCTGTCACATACAATTCCTTCAACCCTGCATTATCGTCAGTGATACTTGTGGTATCCTCAGATGGGGCATTTGTGACCACAGAGACATTTGAAGAATTTGCAGCAATAGAAGCATTTGAACATTCAGGTGAAGAATTAGCAGATTCAAGCTCAATGCATTTCAGACATGGTGGAATAAACTCTTCCTGAGCGGAACTGATTTGTTGAGCAAGCAATGAATCGTTTTCCTTCTAAAGATCTTCATAACTCACTTTAACTTCTCAAGATCTTGCTTTCTCTGAAGAAATTCATAAGAAAGCTTCTCATGATCAGTTAAGAGAGTGTTATGATGATTTATAAGGTTGTCAAACCTAGACTGAAGTATCTGAAGATTATTAGTCAAAGTCTTAGTTCGATTCAATTCCTCATCCAACATATCATCACTTTCATCAAGCATGTTTTGAACTTTTTCAAGATCTCTTTGTTGTTTTGTGGCAAGGGAAGCAAGTTTAGTGTAGCTAGGTCCAAATTGATCACCAGATTCGTTATCACTAGATTCAGAAAGGTAGCATTCAGTTACCTTGGCACCCTTTGCCATAAGGCATGGTGCAGTGGATGTTGATTCTGGGGCGAAAGTCATCTCCTTGAGTGATTCCTTGAAATCCTCAAACTAAGGATCATGACGAGTTCGATGACGGTCGTAGACCTCAGAGAGTCGGTCCCCGATAAGCTTCACATGGTTGAGATGCATGATGTTCCTGAACTGATTTTGGGACAAGCAGGAGCAGATGGTATCCTTCGCCGCGAGGTTAAGTAGAGTGTACTTGCGAATATCATCAGCCTCCGCCATCTTGCATAGATTGGTAAGACCAATCTCAGTGACGGTCCACAGTTTGCTGTTCATCATCATGAGTCGCTTCTTCATCATGGCTTTCCACTTGGGATACTCATGGCCGTCAAAGATGGGGCATGTCACTTTCTTCATTCTTGCAGTGACATACCTAGAACTCCAGGTGGTTAAACCAAAATCACACAGAACAAGGGAGTACCTTGCTCTAATACCAATTGAAAGTGCATTATATTGAGAAAGAGGGGGTGAATAGGAATTTCTAGGTGAAGAAATTCCTATGCAATGACACACTAGCAGCGGAATAAGTACTCAGATATAAGCATAACAGAGCAACAACATAGTCATCATGATGAAATGAAAATAAGCACCGAGTATAGATAGCGTGAAAATAGGATAAGCAGGCTGAAGACAATGTGACTGAAGAAATTGGATTAAGGATATAGAGAAAGTCTTTAGTCAAAGTCTTCAACTAGTAATGATCAGGTTCATCAACACATGAATGAGGTTATGAAAGGGTTGAGGAAATAGAACCAGTTGGCTTGGTGAAGATGATGATTTGGTAGACCAGTTCCAACTGTTGTGACAGTTGTGCCTGGTTGGAGCGGCTGAGTATTTAAGCTCGAGGACACACAGTCCCTAACACACAGTCCTCACCGCATTCTCCTTGAGCTAAAGTCACACAGACCTCGCCCAACACTCATGGTAAGTCTTCACAGGTGACTTCCAAACCTCTTCGATGGTCCACAAATCCTCTTCGATGCTCACGCCATGACGCCTAACCATCTGGAGGATACACAGTCCTCAAAGGTAACAAGCGTCGGTTCCACACAGGGAAATCTCTTCAGTGATGCTCAATCACTTTGGGTTTGTAGGTGTTTGGGTTTGGGATTTGGGTTTTCCTCACTTGATGATTTTCACTCAAAGTCCTCGGAGGATGGGATGCTCTCAATGAAAAGTATTAGTTTCTCTCAGAGTAGCCAACCATTTCGTGGTTGTAGGAGGCGGCTATTTATAGCCTAGGGAGGAGCCCGACATGATAAGACATAAATGCCCTTCAATGATATGACCGTTAGGTGGAAGATATTTTTGGACAGCTGGCACATAGCACAGCCACGGTCGGATATCTGAGGATCGAATTCCTCAGGGCTATCATGTTCCTCACTGTGTAGGCAATCCGCTTTGGCGAATTCCTAACTCCTCAGTCAGAACAAATTCCTCAGAGACCCAAAGATCTTCACCTCTGTCACTGAAGAAATTGACTGAATTGATATGAGATTTCCAATGGCTTCACTCGAAAGGATTGGGTAGGTGTGGGATTTTGAGATGAGCATCACTTGGAGAAAAGTTTCCTTAGTATTACCTCGACCCCCATTAACAATACGATGTTTCCTATGACTCAAGAAAGAGAAAATGAAACTATGAAAACAAAAATCTTCACGTTTCATAATCCTTGCATGAATATCCAAGTCTTCAAAGTCACACCAATTTCTTCACTTTCAAAATCTTCAGGAGAACCAAAGTCTTCAGCTGAAGACATACATTTTTAGGGGTCGAATTTCATCATAAATATCAAACTCCTAATCGACTTATAGAGCCTGTGTACACTCACAAAGATATTAGTCCCTTAACCTATAAGTCTTCAATACACCTTACTCGTCGTCTGAAAAGTCTGCGACATGATATGTTGCAGCCCGAAACGGGCCAGCACATGGAATATGCTGGCAATGTAACACATAGAGAACTGAACAGAATAAATGCTATCACTACATGCATATATGGCTGGTGGAAAGCTCTATGGCTACAGTTTTGCATAAAGCCAATTTTTTCCTACATCAAAGGAATAAATTTTATTTAACTATCATGGTGGTTGTTAAACATTGAGAAGGTTCCTCCAACTCAATCCCAATTAAGCAACATCAATTAACCCAATCAAATTAATTTAGAGTGATGAGATCAAATCAATAATTTATGTACTAGATACTCAAGATGTCCATAACCGGGGACACGGCTAATCATGATTAGTTTGTACACTCCATAGAGGTTTGCGCACTTTTCCCCACAAGACTCGATCTCCTCCATTGGATTTCTCGCACTACATGGTTTTTGAGAAACGGATGGTCGAGACATAGTCTTTCAGAAGCATTGACTCTTTACTCTGGGTAGACAGTACCACCTACATCCCCTACATCTGCTAGTCTACCACTAAAAGAGTCACACAACTTATTCAACTATGCCAAAGCCCATAATGGCTTGTGGCTGCACAAGGAAGTTTCTAGCATGAATAATCTAATGATCCCTTTGAGCCTGGGTGGGAAACCGCAGGATGATCCCTGACAACCAATCGGTACTCCAGGGTGCCTCAACCAATCCACCCAGATGTGTATTTGAGTAGCCACCTTAAATTAACAATTGATTAACGATACTCACATCTGTGATGGATACACTCACCCAAATCACGTCTAAGAGCATCGCATAACAATCCTGAGCATAACGTAGAAGTAAATCCCAAAGGTTTGATAAAAAAGGGCAATAGGTTCTACCTCATCATCTACTTCCCAAATCCACTTGTTAAATCAGATCCTAACCATGCAATGTTCAAGGGTTGTAACTAATGCAGAAAAACTGGGTAATAAAGAGGTATGATCAAAGTGTTACTTGCCTTGCTGATGATCCGCAAAACCTAAAGACTCGTAGTAGCACGCTTCGCACTCTGGGTATTCTATCGCAAACAAACAATAACATACATAAGCACTCAAACTAGAAGCACCGGTAAAACTCAAATAAGAAGATCTAACCAGAAAGTTCAACTGAAGAACTCCGGTTTGCAAAAAGAATCAACTCAAATGAAGCAACGAAACTCAAACTACGAAATAAAGAAGATTCATTTACTAATCTAGACTAAAGTCAAATTTTACAGTACCAAAATCGTGTTCAAGTTTATTAAACAGAAAGAGGGCTTCGAGACGAAGATCTAGGCGCTTGTTTCATCTGATTCGGATAAACGAGCGAAAAGCTAAACTAGATTGAAGATCAGGGCATAACGAACGTACGGACAAATGTCCGCTAAATAACTAAACCGAAAAAGACAGAACCGACCTAAAAAAATAGATCTAGGATTTCTAAAAAAACCGAACAGTTTTTCTGGAAAAAACGACGAA
>NC_041381.1:261371874-261419966 GCF_002162155.2 Triticum dicoccoides | reverse complement strand
GTGGGGCGGCGTCGGGGGCGCGAGCGGCATCAGCGATGGCTACAACGCGACGTCGGCATTAGGGGGCGGGGGCTATTTAAGGGGGCGGGGGGGCACGAGGCTTGGGGATGGGGGTCTCGGGTCGGGGTCAGCCTCGGGAGGCGTGCCCTAGCCGGACTCGGCATCGGCGGTGGCGGGGACTCCCTCCCACACGGGGAGGCGGTGGCGCCGCGGGCTTGGCCTGGCTCGGCTGGGCCTTCGGCCCAGTCGGGCTGCGGAACTTTTTTTCTAAAAAGAATATTCCACCAAACAGATAAAAAACCTAATAAATATTGAAAATTGTAAAAATGCCAAAACAAATTTTCACTGTCTAAATGGAATATTTAGAACAAGGTGAACATTTTTTTGGCCTAAAAATGCAATTTTGAAAACGTGCAATTTTTCTAATTTCAAATAAAGTAGCAATAAAACTCCAATTAAAAAAATTATTTTAATATTTTTCCTCCAATATTTCTTTTATTTTGGAGAAGTCATTTTATCTCCTCTCTTTTATTTTAATATTGGAAATATTTGGAGACAAAAATGATTAAAACCAAAATGATCCTCTTTTCAATATTTGAGAAAACTCGAATATGAAAATATTTGAAATCCCCAACTGTCTCCATGGGTCCTTGAGTTTCTTAGAATTTCTAGGATCAACCAAAAAGTAATAAAATATGATACGCATATGATGACCTATGTATAACATTCCAAATTGAGATTTTGGGATGTTACATAGACCAGTGGTACCCACCTGAAATCGTGTTGTGCCGTGTAGTTTCCCACGCTTTGTATTCTTTCAGTGCTGCTTTGTCTTTGAACTGATATGATTTGAACCATGTCTTTTTGATTTGGCTAGACAATGCAGTGACCATAGGACATAGATATATGTTTGTTTGATGCTTTTATTATGTACTACTTGGCAATAAAAGACTTGGTAGCTAGTTTAATCCTGTCCACCTTACTAATGAACTGGTTCACCGAAATGAGTTTCATATACTATTACATGCTAAACCTGTTATGTGTCTACTTAATTCTTCTTTTAGAATGCTAACAGAATATTGGGGAAGAGTGCCTTATTAAGCAATGGTAAATGAAGTAATGCAGATAAGGTTCAGGATAGTGAGACATCCTTGTTGGTCTCCAACAAAGCCGATAAAACAACTAAGGAAAAGCATCTTGAACACAGTGAGACAACCCCAAAGTCCTGTCTTGGTTTAGTGTTCGAGTTACTGGCCACTACCGCTAGCACAAGCTACTAAAACACACTGTCTGAGTCAGTTCGGTTTCTTGAGTCTCAACTACAAGCTAAAAGACATCGATCAGTTGTGCTGCGACAAGAAGCTGAAGGACTGCGGAAGTCCCTGGAGCATTTAGATGCATACTGATCGGTGCAACACCAAGTGTTGGAGGATTTTAGCGCCAAAGAGGACAAAGCTAATAAGCTTGCTAAGCTTATTGCCAGCATGGTGGATACCCAGGATAATGTTTCTTGAGCTCTTCTGAAGTTGTTTCAGTTATGGACTTGTTTTGTCGCCGCATTTATTTGCATTGTTGGGCAATTTAGACAGCCAATGTATGTAATATGCTGCTTTATTCACTATATTTGCACTGGTGGCCAACTTTGATGCCCAGTGGATGTAATATGTGTAATAGCCGTAATAGCCTAGCGTTAGTTGCTTGCTTATTTATTTCCTTATTGTCTTGTTTAGTTGTTTTCTTGTAGTCACTGCAGTTCTTTTTCCACTTTTTTCTAGTGGCCACAATAACCTATTTTTATAACTAGGCCACAATAACCATGGCAACACACGGACTATTGTAACCATGGTCCTGCTACCCTCCACGGGTTGTACGATCCATGGACCTTCTATGGACCGTATGATCCATGGGCTTTCTATGGGCCGTACAATCAATGGGCCTTCTATTTCCTTCCGGATCCATGGGCCTTCTACGGGCCATCTAATCTATGGGCCTTGTACGGGCCATGTAATCATTTTGCCAAACATGGGTCATACTATTCATGGACCAATAACAGTCCGCAAAATGGGCCGTAAACGGGCTAGAGTGGAAATCATACGTTTTAGGGCCTGACCATAGCGGGCCGTTAATAGGTCTTATTTGATGACACTATGAAAACGTCCCAACGGATTAATGGGCCACAAATGGGCCGACTATAACCACATGCTGAATTTGGCCCACAAGCGAAAAAGGCCAGTAATGGGCCGTAAATAACCGAATGCTGGAAATGAGCCCAAGAACAAATGGGCCATAAGAAGGCCGAAAGGTAACACGGGATGGAAACGGCCCAATGGAATAATGGGCCGTTAATGGGTATAAAGCGATACACTGTTCATTACGGGCCGGTTCACCACGGGCCGCTAATGGGCCAAGAGTTACAAAGGGACTCATATGGGCCGAAAGACGTCATTGGACATACATGGGCTGGAAGTTACAACGGGCTGGAATCATATTGAATGGCCCAGATGACGCTACTAGGCCTAATTCTGGTAGGCCCTAACGGGCCATGAGTTAGCGGGCTGTAAATGGGCTATATGCGAACATGCCGTTAACAAGCTTTCCGTGGGCGGGCCCGCTCCGTTTTGACCAAGTCAAACGGGATGGCCTTTTCATCTGAATGGGCCTTTGTTGGGCCATGCCATGTGTCAGTGTATCATAGGCGCCTTCCGTCCAATGAGTGGATGACATCTTCCCAACATTGAGCGGACACGTGGTTCCTCCGGCCAATGAGAATTTTAGACATGGAAAATCCCCATTGGTCATGGCTGTTAGCGGGTTATCAGATCCAAAACCGGACCTGATAGTTTAGCGGCAACCCGTTATGGTCGATGCCACATGTCGGTTACCCTTGACGAAAGCACTTCCATGACGCTCGATTTATCGTCATGGAAGTGGACACTTCCGTGATGATAATTTTGGTAATGTCATGGAACACTTCTACGACAGCGCAGGTATGCCTATCTTGATTTTGTCATAAAATCGTCATGGATGTACATGCATGACTGAAAATGTGACCTACTGTGACAAACACATATCATCAAGGAAGTGTATTTTTTTGTAGTGGAAGCTCCGGTTTGTAAGAAGTTTATACCGAAACTTGGCCCAAATTGGACAACTTTTTTACCACAGCATGTTGGCGCCATGTCATAACACCATGCGATGTTTCATGATTTTGAGGTGAGTTTTGGATTACGTTAATTTTAAAACCAGGTTTCTCAACGTTCACTATTGAGTCGGCACCGCCCTGGATAGGCTTTTTCCTCGTGGGTCCCAAATGTCAAAATCCAAATATACCACTACCATGCAACTTCTACTATTAAGAATTACATCCCATTTGGTGTGCTAGGTAAAAATAAGTTTGGTGGGTGCGGGCGGGCGTTAAGAACTTGCGGGTTTTGTAATGAACAAAGATCAAAGCCCAGTATGATAGAAAATATGGGTTAAACCCTCGTTGAAAAGGGCAACAATGTCTAACTCCAGCTTACAAAAGGTACAAAAGCACAAGGATTAATTGTTCATCAGGTTTACACATAACCCGTATTGAAGAGGGTAATAACATCTAACTCAACCAAAGTTTTTGGCAGTCACAATCAAATGGATCAGTCCGATCTATTAAATCAAGATCCCGGTACAAAGGATCTACTGGTCCATGATGATTACAAGTTGTAAATATAAGCCGAGCATGATCGGAAGCTCTTAGGTCCACGTGAAAATTCATTTTATGTTGTTCAACATACAGTTTCGTGAGAAATTTCTTGTTGAAAAACGTAATCTTTAGGGATAATAGTGCCCTCGCATTCCACATGAAGAATGTGACAAAGCCAGTGTTTAGCTGGTTGGATGCATATCCTTCCACCGTTATTGTCTTCCAATGAATGCCATGAGATCTAAGAAAATCCTTGTGCTTCCTCTGCCATCGATTGGTTAGACCTTTTTAATGAAGTCCTAGTACCTAAATAGACATGAAGATTGAAAACAAATAATTTCTAAAATAGAGTATGTCGAAGGAGCGACAACTGAACAATTAATTCTAGTACATTATATATGAGCTTTCAATGTGTGCGAAATCATCACCTTTATATACAAATTCTCTAGACATGGAAAGAATTGCAGCAAGCCAATAGTGGTGTTCAGATCAAGACACCCTATATAAATATATAAGGTCTTAACAGAATTCAGCACCCCTGATACACCATCTATGGACAAGCTCTTCATTCAGCATAGAACATAATATTAGCACCGAAAGTGTACTCCATGATGATATTTAACTTATGTGCAAAAATGAAAAATGCAGATTACTAAAGCGTACATTGATAACATACAATACCTGAACAAGTGTGGAGCCAACCACCAACTTGACACCTTCAAATGGATCAGGAAATACACCCAAGGTCTCCAGTTTAGGCGCAGAGACCACAGTTATTTGCAAAGGTGTATAACAACAATCAAGGAGCAACATTTTAAGTGAACGGGCATCTTCAATGATGAGCTCCTGTCCTTCAAAACGAATTCCAATGCTTACAAGGTGAGGTGACTTTATTTTGAGACAAGGGATATGGATTCCTAGTCCAAAAACAAGCACCAAATTCTCCAGTGCAGGGAAGCTGGAGTGGATGATGATGTGAAGTGAAGCCACCGACAGATCAACCAACACAAGCGCAAGTTTTTTCAGCAGTGGGAGTTGAAGCATTTGTACAAGATTGTCTGCTAGATGGCACTGATATGTCTCCAACGTATCTATAATTTTTTATTGTTCCATGCTATTATATTATCTGTTTTGGATGTTTTATATGCATTAATATGCGAGTTTATATTATTTTTGGGACTAACCTATTAACCTGGAGCCCAGTGCCAGTTACTGTTTTTTTTCTTGTTTTTGAGTTTCGCAGAAAAGGAATACCAAATGGAGTCCAAACTGAATGGAACCTTCACGGTGATTTTTCTTGGACCAGAAGACAACTAGGAGGCTTGGAGATGAAGTCGGAGGAACAAGGACGGAGGGCGCTCCCCCACCCTTGTGGGCCCCACATGACCCTCCTGACCTAATTCTTTCGCCTATATATTCCCATAAACCCCCAAGCCACTAGAGGCATCCAAGAAAACACGTTTCCACAGCCGCAACCTTCTATACTCGTGAGATCCCATCTAAGGACCTTTTCCGGCACCCTGCCGGAGGGGGATTCGATCATGGAGGGCTTCTACATCAACTCTATTGGCCTTCCGATGAAGCGTGAGTAGTTTACCACAGACCTACGGGTCCATAGCTAGTAGCTAGATGGCTTCTTCTCTCTCTTTGATTCTCAATACCACATTCTCCTCGATGTTCTTGCAGATCTATTCAATGTAATACTTTTTGCGATGTGTTTGCTGAGATCCGATGAATTGTGGATTGATGACCATCTTATCTATGGATATTATTTGAATCTTCTCTGAATTCTTATATGCATGATTTGATATCTTTGTAATTCTCTTTGAAGTATCGGTTTGGTTTGGCCAACTGGATTGGTTTTTCTTGCAATGGGACAAGTGCTTAGCTTTCAGTTCGATCTTGTGGTGTCCTCTCCCAGTAATAGTAGGGGCAGCAAGGCACATATTTTATTGTTGCCATCCAGGGTAAAACAATGGGGTTTTCATCATATTTCTTGAGTTAGTTCCTCTACATCATGTCGTCTTACTTAACGCATTACTCTGTTCTTTATGTACTTAATACTCTAGATGCATGCTGGATAGCGGTCGATGTGTGGAGTAATAGTAGTAGATGCAAAATCATTTCGATCTACTTGACACAGACGTGATTCCTAAATTCATGATCATTGCCTTAGATATCGTCATAACTTTGCGCTTTTCTATCAATTGCTCGGCAGTAATTTGTTCACCCACTGTATTATTTGCTATCTTGAGAGGAGCCTCTAGTGAAACCTATGCCCCCCGAGTCTATTTTCCATCATATAGGTTTCCTATCTACTATTTTGCAATCTTTTACATTCCAATCTATAAACCAAAAATACCAAAAATATTTACTTTATCATTTAGCTATCTCTATCAGATCTCACTTTTGCAAGTAACCGTGAAGGGATTTTGGCAACCCCTTTGTCACGTTGGGTGCAAGTTGTTTGATTTTTTGTGCAGGTATTCGGTAATTTGTCCATTATCTTCTATTGTATTGATACCTTGGTTCTCAAACTGAGGGAAATAGTGATCTTTACTATGCTGCATCACCCTTTCCTCTTCAAGGGAAAAACCAACGCAAGCTTAAGAAGTAGCAGGAAGAATTTCTGGCGTCGTTGCCGGAGAGATCGACGCCAAGTCAAGACATACCAAGTACCCATCATAAACTCTCATCTCTTGCATTACATTATTCGCCATTCGTCTCTCGTTTTCCTCATCCCCACTTCTAAAACGATTTTCGAAAAGATTTGCCTTTTTCTTCGCCTTCTTTTCGTATGTCTTTTTGTTTGTGTTTCCATGTGCCTTCTATTTGCTTGCATCTTTGCTTGCTAAAAATCTGTTGATATGGATCCACTTAAAGTGTTCTACTTGGATCATGTTCGATCTATATGTGCTCGTGCTGAAACCCCAACTAGTTTAGTTGACGGAAGTTCTTTAGATGAGCATGCTCATTTTGTGCATCACCGTTTTCCTGAAAAAGGAAGACTCTTATGGAATCAAATAAATAGTTTGACGTGTTATGCTTGGAATCTTTGTGAAATTTATGATTTTACTTGTTGCTCTAAGAACCCTAAAAAACACCTTCCCTACCTATGTGAGTTTAATGATAATGAAATCTTATCTTCTTATGAAAAGGGTGTTTTTAGTTACTATGATATCGAAAAAATTGAAGAATTTGTTGCTTTTAAGGGTGCTCATGAAGTTGCTTCTTTGATTGAAAAGTATGATATTACTCTCTACAAATCTGAAAATTCTGACATACTTACATATTGCTATGAAGACTATGCTCATAATGCCTATGTTAAGGAGTTTATTGAGAGAATGACCGTTGCTTTGGAAGAAAGTAAGGATATGCATGAATCTATATATAATTATGATTCTGATGATTTGATTGAAATATCCCTTGATGAACATGATGCTTGCTATTCTTATGGCTATGATGACAATATTTATGGAGATGAATTTGCTATAGTCCCTTATGTTAAACATGAGATTGTTGCTATTGCACCCATACTTGATTATTCCCTGAATCAAAAGCATGATTTCAATGATGTTATTTGAAATTCTATTAATTTCAATCATGTTAATGATATGCAAAACCATAAGCTTGGGGATGCTAGTTTTGTTATGTCTACTACTTGTTGCAATGATCATATGATTGGGGTGATTCTTCTTATAATCTTGAAAATTTATTTAAGCCCCATGATGAATATGAGATTGATAATAGTGTTTGCAATAATATTGAAAGTGCTTTTGGAAGAGTGTCAACTTTAGATCCCACATATTTGGAGAATGTTCAATCTTATGAATATTTTGATAAAAGTGGGTTTGGAGAGGTCATGACTTTAGTTAATGTTAATCCCACTATTTTGGAACAATGCCAACTTCACATGCATGTGGATCGTGTTGAGAATATGTTATGTGATAGCTATTTTGTTGAATTTGTGTATGATCCTACAAGTAATTATTATGAGAGAGGAAAATATGGTTGTAGAAATTTTCATGTTACTAAATTACCTCTCTTCATGTTGAGATTGCTATCGTCTCTTTCTTCTTCCTTGCATATGCTAGTTTTTGTTTGCCTTGATAATTTGTTTTCTTATAAAATGCCTATGCATAGGAAGTATGTTGGACTTACATGTGTTTTACGATGCTCTCTTTATGCTTCAATTCTTCTCTTTTATGTGAGCATCAATGAAATTTTCAATGCCTAGCTAAGGGCGTTAAACAATAGCGCTAGTTGGGAGGCAACCCAATTTTATTTTTGTTCTTTGCTTTGTTCTCCTTTTTTCTTTAAATAATTCATCTATCCTCTTGTTAGATGTGGTTTTGTGTTATTTAGTGTTTGTGCCAAGTAAGACCTTTGGGATGGCTTAAAGTGATAGTTGTTTTAATCTTGCTGAGAAACAGAAACTTTTGCACCCAAGAAAATAATTTTCATAATGCACAAAAGTGTGATTTTGATCTGATTCATATTGCACTAGATTGGTACACAAATTGCCCAGGTTGTCCTAATTTTTCAGAATTTTTGGAGTTACAGAAGTATTTGATGTTTCCAGATTGCTACAGACTATTCTGTTTTTGACAGATTCCGTTTTCTTTGTGTTGTTTAGTTATTTTGATGAATCTATGGGTAGTGTTGGGGGGTATGAACCATGGAAAAGTTGGAATACAAATATTAAACCAATATAAATAATGAATGAGTTTACAACAGTACCAAAAGTAGTGATTTATTTTCTTATACTAACAGAGCTTATGCGATTTTCTATTGAGTTTTGTGTTGTGAAGTTTTCAAGTTTTGGTAAGGATTTGATGGACTATGGAATAAAAGGAGTGGCAAGAGCCTAAGCTTGGGGATGCCCAAGGCACCCCAAGGTAATATTCAAGGACAACACAGAGCCTAAGCTTGGGGATGCTCCCCTCTTTCGTCTTCGTCCATGAGTAATTTTACTTGAGGCTATATTTTTATTCACCACATGATATGTGTTTTGCTTGGAGCGTCTTGTTTGATTCGAGTCTTTGCTTTTTAGTTTGCCACAATAATCCTTGCTGTACACACCTTTTGAGAGGGACATGCATGAATCGTGATTTATTAGAATACTCTATGTGATTCACTTATATCTTTTGAGCTAGGCAATTTTGCTCTAGTGCTTCACTTAAATCTTTTTAGAGGACGGCAGTGGTTTTATTTTATAGAAATTGATGAACTCTGATGCTTTACTTATATTATTTTGAGAGTCTTTAAACAGCATGGTAATTTTTTTTGGTTAGAAATTTAGTCCTAATATGATAGGCATCCAAGAGGGATATAATAAAAACTTTCATATAAAGTGCATTCAATACTATGAGAAGTTTTATTCTTTATGATTGTTTTGAGATATGAAGATGGTGATATTAGAGTCATACTAGTGACTAATTGTGACATTGAGAAATACTTGTGTTAAAGTTTGTGATTCCTGTAGCATGCACGTATGGTGAACCGTTATGTGATGAAGTCGGAGCATGATTTATTTTTCTGATTGTCTTATGAGTGGCGGTCGGGGACGAGCGATGGTCTTTTCCTACCAATCTACCCTGCTAGGAGCATGCGCGTAGTACTTCGTTTCGATACCTAATAGATTTTTGCAATATGTATGTGACTTGTTTATGACTAATGTTGAGTCCATGGATTATACACACTCTCACCCTTCCACTATTGCTAGCCTCTCTTGTGCCGCGCAACTTTTGTCGGTACCATACACCCACCATATACCTTCCTCAAAAAAGCCACCATACCTACCTATTATGGCATTTCCATAGCCATTCCGAGATATATTGGCATGCAAATTTGCACCATTCCGTTTATTATGACATGCTTCATCACTGTCATATTGCTTTGGATGATCATGTAGTTGACATCGTATTTATGGCAAAGCCACCTTTCATAATTCTTTCATACATCTCACTCTTGATTCATTGCATCCCGATACACTGCTGGAGGCATTCATATGGAGTCATATTTTTTTCTAAGTATCGAGTTGTAATTCTTGAGTTGTAAGTAAATAAAAGTGTGATGATCTTCGTTATTAGAGCATTGTCCCAGTGAGGAAAGTATGATGGAGACTATGATTCCCCCACAAGTCGGATGAGACTCCGGACGAAAAATAACAATAAAAAAGAGAAAGAAAAGAGGCCCAAAAAGTGAGAAAGGCCCAAAAAATGAGAGAAAAGGATGGAAGGGGAAATGTTACTATACTTTTTGCACACTTGTGCTTCGAAGTAGCACCATGGTCTTCATGATAGAAAGTCTCCTATTTTGTGATTTTCATATCCTAGTGGGAAATTTTCATTATAGAACTTGGCTTGTATATTCCAATGACGGGTTTCCTCAAATTTCCCTAGGTCTTCGTGAGCAAGCGGGTTGGATGCACACCCACTTAGTTTTCTTTTTGAGCTTTCATAAACTTATAGCTCTAGTGCATCCATTGCATGGCAATCCCTACTCACTCACATTGATATCTATTGATTGGCATCTCCATAGCCCGTTGATACGCCTAGTTGATGTGAGACTATCTCCTTCTTTTTGTCTTCTCCACAACCACCATATTCTGTTACTCCTATAGTGCTATGTCCATGGCTCACGCTCATGTATTGCATGAAAGTTGAAAAAGTTTGAGAACATCAAAAGTATGGATAAATTGCTTGGCTTGTCATCGGGGTTGTGCATGATTTAAATATTTTGTGTCATGAAGACGGACTATAGCCAGACTATGATTTTGTAGGGATAAGCTTTCTGTGGCCATGTTATTTTGAGAAGACATAATTCCCTTATTAGTATGCTTGAAGTATTATTGTTTTTATGTCAATATTAAACTTTTTTTAGAATCTTATGGATTTGAACATTCATGCCACAATAAAGCAAATTACATGAATAAATATGTTAGGTAGCATTACACATAAAAAAATTCTATTTTTATCATTTACCTACTCGAGGACGAGCATGTATTAAGCTTGGGGATGCATTATATGTCTCCAGCGTATCTGCAATTTTTTTATTGTTCCATGCTATTATATTATCTGTTTTGGATGTTTTATATGCATTAATATGCTAGTTTATATTATTTTTGGGACTAACCTATTAACCTAGAGCCCAGTGCTAGTTCCTGTTTTTTCCTTTTATTTGAGTTTCGCAGGAAAGGAATACCAAACGGATTCCAAACAGAATGAAACCTTCGAGTTGATTTTTCTTGGACCAGAAGCAACCAGGAGACTTGGAGATGAAGCCAGAGGAGCCACGAGGCGACCGAAACCACCTGAGGGGGGTAGGGCGTGCCCCCACCCTTGTGGGCCCCCTATGACCCTCCTGACCTAATTCTTTCGCCTATATATTCCCATATATCACCAAACCACCAAAGGCATCCACGAAAACACTTTTCCACCGCCGCAACCTTCTGTACCTATGAGATCCCATCTAGGGACCTTTTCCGGCACCCTATCAGAGGGGGATCCGTTCACGGAGGGCTTCTACATCAACTCTATTGCCCTTCCGATGAAGCATGAGTAGTTTACCATAGAACTACGATTCCATAGCTAGTGGCTAGATGGCTTCTTCTCTCTCTTTGATTCTCAATACCATGTTCTCCTCGATGTTCTTGGAGATCTATTCGATGTAATACTTTTCGCGATGTGTTTGTCGAGATCCGATGAATTGTGGATTTATGATCAGCTTATCTCTGAATATTATTTGAATCTTCTCTAAATTCTTATATGCATGATTTGATATATTTGTAATTCTCTTTGAACTATCGGTTTTGTTTGGCCAACTAAATTGGTTTTTCTTGCAATGGGAGAAGTGCTTAGCTTTCGGTCCGATCTTGAGGTGTCCTTTCCCAGTGACAGTTGGGGCAGCAAGGCACGTATTGTATTATTGCCAGCGAGGGTAAAAAGATGGGGTTTTCATCATATTGCTTGAGTTAATTCCTCTACATCATGTCATCTTACTTAATGTGTTACTCCGTTCTCTATGTACCTAATACTCTAGATGGATGCTAGATAGTGGTCGATGCGTGGAGTAATAGTAGTAGATGCAAAATCGTTTCAGTCTACTTGACACAGACGTGATGCCTATATTCATGATCATTGCCTTAGGTATCGTCATATCTTTGCGCTTTTTTGTCAATTGCTCGACAGTAATTTGTTCACCCACCATATTATTTGCTATCTTGAGAGTAGCCTTTACTGAAACCTATGGCCCCCGAGTCTATTTTCCATCATATTAGTTTCCGATCTACTACTTTGCAATCTTTTACATTCCAATCTATAAACCAAAAATACCAAAAATATTTACTTTATCGTTTATCTATCTCTACCAGATCTCACTTTTGCAAGTAACCGTGAAGGGATTGGCAACCCCTTTGTCATGTTGGGTGCAAGTTGTTTGATTGTTTGTGCATGTATTCGGTGATTTGTGCGTTGTCTCCTACTGGATTGATACCTTCGTTCTCAAACGGAGGGAAATTCTTATCTCTACTTTGTTGCATCACCATTTCCTCTTCAAGGGAAAAACCAATGCAAGATCAAGAAGTAGCAGGAACCGGGTCAAGGTGGCAGTGTGGAGAGAGGAGGAAAACCATGAGACGGGCATCGGTGGTAAGGGCACAGATGGAGCTCTTGGTGGTAACCTATCGCTGTAGTCATGGTAGAACTCATGCCGCCAGAGTTATCAAACTGACGGGATGTCAGCCAAGCGGCCACCATGCAGGATATGTCCAGCAGGTAGCACGCCGGGATGCATATGCGTTTAATGGAGCCTTGGTGGGAGGAGATTATGGCTCCGGGGAGTTCAGAATCATCATCGATAGATAGCTGACGATAGATAGCTGACCCCATAGAGTGCGACACTGATACGTCTCCAACGTATCTATAATTTTTGATTGTTCCATGCTATTATATTACCCCTTTTGGATGTTTATGGGCTTTATTTTACACATTTATATCATTTTTGGGACTAACCTACTAACCGGAGGCCCAACCCGTATTGCTGTTTTTTTTGGCCTATTTCAGTATTTCGAAGAAAAGGAATATCAAACGGAATCCAAACGGAATGAAACCTTCGGGATCATGATTTTTGGAATGAACGTGAAACAGAGGACTTGGAGTGCAAGCCAAGAAGCAGCCGAGGCGGCCACGAGATAGGAGGGCGCGCCCACCCCCTCTAGGCGCGCCCCCCTGTCTCGTGGGCCCCTCGGGCGGCCACCAACCTACTTCTTCCTCCTATATATACCCACGTACCCCGAAAACATCCAGGGAGCCAACGAAAAACAATTTCTACCGCTGTAACCTTTTGTATCCGCGAGATCCCATCTTGGAGCCATCGCCGGCGCTCCGCCGGAGGGGGAATCGACCACGAAGGGCTTCTACATCAACACCATAGCCCCTCCGATGAGTTGTGAGTAGTTTACCACAGACCTTCGGGTCCATAGTTATTAGCTAGATGGCTTCTTCTCTCTTTTTGGATCTCAATACCATGTTCTCCCCCTCTCTTGTGGAGATCTATTCGATGTAACACTTTTTGCAGTGTGTTTCTCGAGATCCGATGAATTGTGGGTTTATGATCAAGTTTATCTATGAGAAATATTTGAATCTCCACTAAATTCTTTTTTCTATGATTGAGTTATCTTTGCAAGTCTCTTCGAATTATCAGTTTGGTTTGGCCTACTAGATTGATCTTTCTTGCCATGAGAGAAGTGCTTAGCTTTGGGTTCAATCTTGCGGTGTCCTTACCCAGTGACAGCACGGGTTGCAAGGCACGTATTGTATTGTTGCCATCGAGGATAAAAAGATGGGGTTTATATCATATTGCTTGAGTTCATCCATCTACATCATGTCATCTTTCTTAATGCGTTACTCTGTTCTTATGAACTTAATACTCTAGATGCATGCTGGGTAGCAGTCGATGTGTGGAGTAATAGTAGTAGATGTAGGCAGGAGTCGGTCTAGTTGTCGCGGATGTGATGCCTATATACATGATCATGCCTAGATAATCTCATAATTATTCGCTTTTCTATCAATTGCTCGATAGTAATTTGTTCACCCACTGTAATACTTATGCTATCTTGAGAGAAGCCACTAGTGAAACCTATGGCCCCCGGGTCTATCTTTTATCATATAAGCTTTCAATCAAAGGATCGGTCTTCCGATCAGGCGCCGATAGAGCCCCCAGTTCGGCCTTCCGAACACTAGGGCCTGCGTCGACCATACTCGAACTCCAATGGCTAAGTGAGAGTGGTAAAGCCCTATAGTCTGATTGCCTGGTTCGTAGCAAGGAACACCTCCTTAAATGGACCCAACAATGGGATAAACAGTGTTCAGACACATCCCGAACACCCCCGTACTTTTTACGTGGGGGCAGAAGCCGACAACTGGCCAACTCTCAAGTTTTATGTACACTAAATGGCCGCACAGGAAGAACAAGTGTTCACATAAACAGGGAATAAATAATAAAAGTGTCATCTCCCCGCATTACAACGGCACGACGACCTTCAGGTCAATATAGTGTCTTTAGCACACTTGTCCGCCACAAGACGGGCTCCTTTTAGTACACCTTCATAGTACAACTCGGGCTTGCGGTCCTCCTTACCCTCCGGCGGCCCCTCAGTCATCAGCTTCTCCGCATCAAGCTTCCCCCAATGCACCTTTGCACGGGCAAACGCCATGCGCGCACCCTCTATACAGACTATCCGGTTAATGTCATCAAGCCGAGGGCAGGCGCCAACAATCCGCTTCACGAGTCCGAAGTAACTGCGTGGAATTGGCTCCGCGGGCCACAGCCAGACAACCAAGTCCTTCATGGTTAGCTCGGCCGTGCAGTTCGACCTGCTGCTTCAACTGATCGATAAAGGGCACCAGATAATTCGGTGCCAAATACTACGACCAGAAATCCCTCTCCGCAGACTTCTTCTTCTCGGTCCGGTAGAATTGGGCGGCATCTGATATGCTGCGAGGCAGATCCGAAAACGCCCCTGGAAAAACAAGAATTCAGCTTGTCGCTTAGAGCCACATTACTACAAAAAATGTCCTTGAATACAAAAGGCCTTACCAGCCGCAACCTTCCGTTCCTCCTGAATATCCTTCAGAGCACCGGGGGCTTCTGCCCGAGCATCCTCCGTGGTTCGGAGAGCTTGAGCGAGTTCATATTCTTTTCTGGCCAAACTCTGCTCCAAGGCATCATTTTTCTTCACAGCCTCCTGGAGCTCTCGCTCAGCTTCGATGACCCTGGCCTCGTGTTTCTCACGAAGCGCCTGTTCGGCGGCAGCCTTCTCATTGGCATCAGCCACAGCCTTCTTTAGTTACTCAAATTGGGCACTCGCTCCTAGAGCATACTATACAAATATTTTTCATCAGGCATAATTACTCATTCGTGCCGAATTCAAGAAAAAGTTTCAACATACCTTGCTTGTCCTCCAATTGCTTCTTCACATGGCCGAGTTCCTCTTCGGCCCGTTCCAGACTCTGCTTCAGTCCGGACACCTCCGCATTATGAGCGGCGGTCTTCTCTGCAGACGCCTGCTTCCAAACAAAGGGATATACGTCATTAACGAAGGCTCCTGCAAAAGCGGTTGATTTGATCCCCCATCCGGCTTTCTCTCTCTCTTTCGCCAGGCAGTGCATCAGAGGCTACTACTCATACTGTGACAATCTCCAAAAGGTTTGCAAAAATATACCTCAAAAGTCTTTATAAGGCCAAGGCAGGACTCATTCGGCCCGCTCTCGGTGGACTGAATCTTTTCAATCACCGCACGCATGAGGGTCCGATGTTCATCGACGATAGATGCGCTCCTTAACGCTGTCGATAGGCCGCCCGGCAGCTCTGCTTGGACAGAGGTTGCTGCAGGGGTAGGCAAGCCTCCCCCCGTCAAAGGTGGCTGCTCGCCTGATACTGGAGCGTTAAAAGTCTCCAGGACCGTGTCCGGCTGTGGTCCAAACCCGAGATTGCCCTCGCCGTCGACACGCCTGGGGGCCATCTCTCCCGTGTGTCCGGCTCTAGAAATATGCCCCCTAGTCCGGGTCCCATTAAGACGACACCTCAGTGTCGCACCTGGACTTTGGGGAAGGGGCCTCCGGAAGCGTCTCGCTCGCCAAAGCGTCTGAGCTCAGCGAATCCTGCGATGAGGACTGTCCGGCGTGAGACCTCGCCGGGCTGTAATATGGCGACAGTTAAAACTACTATACCCAAATACCCCCAGACGCATATGCGTGTTCGGATTTCGTATACTTACGACTTTTCCAGGGGCTGGGCCCTGGGATCCCACTCCGGGCTGCTATCGGCAGCCGTGGTGGATGTCTCTGGGAGGGAACCTCTCCCCCTCTTGGGCGATTCGGCCTCCAAGGATGAGGAGGCTGTCCTTTTCTTCCCACCTCCTGCGGGAGGCTCGTCTTCCCCCACTTCCTCCTCTTCGTCTTCGGAAGAAGGATGGTCGCCGAAGTCTTTGGATTTTGCGTCCAAAGCTCGCGACGACGGAGTCCAGTCCGGGTCTTTTTAACCTTCTTGGAGGCCTCTTTCTTTGCGGCCTCGTAAGGTGCTGGGACCAGCATCTTCGTTGGAAGAGGTCCGTCCGGTTCCTCCGGCAGCGGGGCCGGACAATGTATCCGCTCCACGTTTTTTATCCATCCCCGTGGTTATGATAAAGCATGATAAAAGTGTCTCCCTCAGGACATGCTAACTGAAGCATGGATGGATAGAGCACAGCAATAACTTACCAGGCTTGCAGAGTGGGATAATTGATACCCACAGTCTTCGGTGGAGCCCGGCCATGATTTTTCGGACTTAAAGAGCACCTTCCAGATATCCTTGTGGGAGGAATCATAGAGCTCCCAAAGGGTCTGGTGCTCGGTTGGGTCGAACTCCCACAAATTGCAAGCTCGACACTGGCAAGGGAGAACCAGGCGAACTAACATCTCCTGGACTATGTCGACGAGTTTGACGTCCTTGTCGACCACACTTTGGATGTGCGTTTGGAGCAGTGACAGCTCGTCGGACGAGGACCAGTTCAGGCCCTTCTTGGGCCAGGACATGAGCCGCAGCGGGGCTCCGGATCTGAACTCGGGAGCCGCGACCCACTTTTTGCCGCGTGGTTCGGTGATATAGAACCATTTCTGCCGCCACTCCTTCATGGTGTCGTTGAAGGCACCCGTCGGCCAAACGACCTTGGGCATCTTGCTCGCCATGGCACCGCCGCAGTTGACGTGCTCGCCACTCACCACCTTGGGCTTCACATTGAAAATCTTCAGCCATAGGCCGAAGTGAGGCGAAATTCGGAGAAAAGCCTCACACACGACGATGAACGTCGAGATGTTAAGGAAAGAATTGGGAGACGGATCATGAATGTCAATCCCGTAATAATACATAATACTGCGAACGAACGGGTGGAGGGGAAACCCGAGCCCGCGGAAAAAATGAGGAAGAAACACGACCCTCTCGTGGGACTCCAGAGTGGGGACAATCTATCCCGCCGACGGAAGACGGTGGCCGATCTTTTTGGCCAGATACCCGGCCTCTCGGAATCTCTTGATATCCTTCTCCGGGACGGTTGAGGCCATCCATCTGCCTCCTGCTCCAGATCTGGACATCTTTGGAGAACCTCTCTTTGGTGGAGAAAAAGAGTGCTTGGACGCTAGGGCTCGAGCGGAGGGGAATGGACTAGCAGGGGAAAAGGCATGGGTAGAGAGGGAGAGATCTTATCGCTTTATAGCGGCAGTAAAGCTTTTGCGCCTCCCCACTTGCCTAGTGGGACCCGCTCGTTCTCCACTCGCCGTAATTAGCGGTGTGGTTGGATTACCCATACCCGTATTGATGAGAACCCCGCAATAAAGGGACACAATCTCTGTTTCAGCAAGACGTGTCGAGGAAACCTCCTCGCAATATGCGTTGAGGCATGTTTTGGAAAACGGTTCGAATAATGACTCGACCGTGGTATCATGTCGCTTTGTCCAAAATTGTTGGCAGATAGCGCTTGTGAAATATCATGCTCTCTATAATGGTATGTGAAGACCACCTTGCAGAGTCGGACACTGTTTGTCATAACAGGTACTTTGGAGTATTCAGAGATGGAACCCGCCTTGCAATGCCGAAGACAGAACTGCGCGCTGGACTCATCGTCATTGAATCCTGGTTCAGGGGCTACTGAGGGAGTCCTGGATTAGGGGGTATCTAGACAGTCGGACTGTATGCTTTGTCTGGACTGTTGGAACGTGAAGACACAAGACTCAAGACTCCGTCCCGTGTCCGGATGGGACTCTCCTTTGCGTGGAAGACAAGCTTGGCGATCCGGATATTATATTTACTTCCTTGTAACCGACTCCATTTAAACCCTAGCCCTCTCCGGTGTCTATATAAACTGGAGAGGTTGGTCCTTAGAAGACCGATCACGATCACAATCATAATCATCATAGGCCAGCTTCTAGGGTTTAGCCTCTATGATCTTGTGGTAGATCCACTCTTGTACTACTCATATCATCAATATCAATCAAGCAAGAAGTAGGGTTTTACCTCCATCGAGAGGGCCCGAACCTGGGTAAACATTGTGTCCCATGCTTCCTGTTACCATCAGCCTAGGATGCACAGATCAGGACCTCCTACCCGAGATCCGCTGGTTTTTACACCGACACCGGGGCATGCCTCCCGAGGCTGACCCCGACCCGGCACCCCCTTCCCCAAGCCTCGCGTTGCCCTCCGCCCCCATAAATAGCCACCACCGCCACCCCGCAGCCCCACCTCGCCCGCACCGCACCCCGCTGCCGGTAGCCGCCGCCGTCGCCGCCTAACGTCGCCGCCGCCGTGTTGCAGCCTCCGCCGATGCCGCATGCGCATATCGACACCGCCCCACCACCGAGCCGCGCCACCCCACCGATGCCCCGACGCCGCCCCGCCCACCGGACCTCGCCGGAGGTATACGCCGCCACCGTTCGTCTTTTTTTCAGAGAAACCGTTCGGTTTTTTAGAAACGCTAGATATAATTTTTTTAGATCAATTCGGTTTTTTTTTCTGTTTAGTTATTTAGCGGACGTTCGGCCGTACGTTCGTTTTAACAAACATTGTTCGTCAGTTAGTCACAGATAGCGAACGTTCGTTCGTTAGCCTGTTCGTCTCGTTTTATTTTCCAGGGTTTTTCCGCGATTATTTTCGATCGTGATTTTTGCCCTAATAATCGATCTAGTTTATCTTTTCGCTCGTTTATCCGAATCAGATGAAACAAGCACCTAGATCTTCGTCTCGAAGCCCTCTTTCTGTTTAACCAACTTGAACAAGATTTTGGTACTATACAATTTGACTTTAGTCCAGATTAGTAAATGAATCTTGTTTCTTTCGTAGTTTGAGTTTCGTTGCTCCGTTTGAGTTGATTATTTTTGCAAACCGGAGTTCTTCTATTGAACTTTCTGGTTAGACCTTCTTGTTTGAGTTTTACCGGTGCTTCTAGTTCGAGTGCTTATGTATGTTATTGTTTGTTTGCGACAGAATACTCGGAGTGTGAATCATGCTACTACGAGTCTCTAGGTTTTGTGGATCATGAGCAAGGCAAGTAACACTTTGATCATACCTCTTTATTACCCAGTTTTTATGCATTACTTACAACCCTCGAACATTCCATGATTAGGATCTGATTTAACATGTGGGTTTGGGAAGTAGATGATGAGGTAGAACCTATTGCCCTTTTTATCAAACCTTTGGGAGTTACTTCTACGTTATGCTAAGGATTGTTATCCTATGCTCGTAGACGTCATTTGGGTGAGTGTATCCATGACAGATGTGAGTACTGTTAATTAATGGTTAACTTAAGGTGGCTACTTAAATATAGACGTGATTAGAAACTTCGTTGTGCAGCCACAAGCCATTATGGGCTCTGGCATAGTTGAATAAGTTGTGTGACCTCTTTCAGTGGTAGACTAGCATATGTAGGGGATGTAGGTGGTACTGTCTACCCAGAGTAAAGAGTTAATGCTTCTGAAAGACTATGTCTCGGTCATCCATTTTTCAAACACCATGTAGTGCGAGAAATCCAACAGAGAAGATCGAGTCTTGTGGGGAAAAGTGCGCAAACCTCTTGCAGAGTGTACAAACTAATCATGATTAGCCGTGTCCCCGATTATGGACATCTTGAGTATCTGGTACTTGAATTATTGCTTTGATTCCATCACTCTAAATTAATTTGATTGGGTTAATTGATGTTGCTTAATTGGTATTGAGTTGGAGGAACCTTCTCAATGTTTAACAACCACCATGATAGTTAAATAAAATTTATTCCTTTGATGTTGGGAAAAATTGGCTTTATGCAAAACCGTAGCCATAGAGCTTTCCACCAGCCATATATGCATGTAGTGATAGCATTTATTCTATTCATTACTCTATGTGTTACATTGCCGGCATATTCCAAGTGCTGACCCATTTCGGGCTGCAACATATCATGTTGCAGACTTTTCAGACGACGAGTAAGGTGCCATAGGTCGTTGTTGTTCACTCAGCTATGCCCTTGGAGTTGATGGACTCACTTTATCTTCCAAGCCTTCCACTGTTATCTTACTTAGATGGCCTTAAGCCATATTATTATAATAAGTTCTCTTTTGAGACATTCAATGCAATAAGTGCATGATTGAAACTCTGTTATAAATCCTCAAGTACTGTGCGTGTCAGCATTACCGATCCAGGGATGACACTGATGCACAGAGACTAGACTGTTTGAGGTCTGGTCGCTACAGTCTACATGTACAACAACACTATTGGCTCTATTGTGATGCGAGTAATGTGCATGATATGAGAAGTCAATTGTATACACAATTGAAATTGAAATCAACAGAGCTATTTATATGAGCAAACCTGTTAAAGAAACATGCATAAACATACCTGTTGTGCCATTGGAGTTTCGATTGGATCATTCAATTTAAAAATAAGTTTGTATGAGTAAATACGGTGATACAAGAGCAAAGCAGTATGCATGATAGCAACAGGATCTTAAATGAGAACCGTTGTTTTTCAGGTTTAAGCACTTGTTCTACATGAATAGAGTACAGTAAGACATAGGCCTATAGTACTTAAAAATAAAAAATGAGGTCATAGACCTTACCACATCTTTGGTTCGGGACTAGTACAGAACAAGGCGTTCCCAGTCATCGTCTAGTAAATGTGCCTCAGGAGAATGTAAGGGAATTTGAGAAGTTACTTTGACATTGAAGTATGTTTTCTTTAGGTAATTTTGATACTTCCACCAAGCATTCTTGAAGATAGCAGAGGTATTAGCACATGTTACCTCATCCTGAGTTTCCAAATTGGTCCGTTTCTATAGAGAAAAATGGGAAAATTTGTTGTATTATAACCATTATGGACGTGGAATGTATGGGACAAACCAAAGTAATTTCCATGAATAACATTACTTACACATAACTCCCGGACAAACACCTACAACTGGCATTTTCCTTCATCTTCAGTATAATTTTTCCATGATGGGAAGATACGCACATAGGATTTAACAACATCAAATGCGATAGATGCTAAACTACGAGTGGCTGGTTGTGCTTCCTCCATAGGAATAGGTGTACTAACTGGTGGAGTTGGGGTTCGCCATGGTAGTACTGGCGCTTTCACTATAAAAAAAACACATCCATGACATTTTGGGCCGAACGAATTTTTTTGTCATACTTATGACACTTCGATGACGATAATTGTGACAAAACCCAGTATCATCATAGATGTGGTGGCCCCCTACTTCTATGACAAAAAATCATGACAGAAAATGGGCTTTTCGTCCTGGGCGGGCCGGAGACGCAGCTGCAGGACATTCTTTGCGCCATCCATGACGGAAAAAACCGTGGTAGAAGCGAGGGCGAGGAAAATATCGGGGAGTTCCCACTTACGGTGGGTGGTCGGGGCTGAGTGATGCGCGTTTCTCTCGTACCATACCCGCGTGGGTGAGAGCTGTTGGGCTCTAACTGAACCCGAGCGATCGCACTGCAGGCTTCACGTTACTGAACCCGAGCGATCGAGCGATTCCTTCGCTACTTCTGCTAACTGAAGCTGATCGATGCTGCCTCTGGATGAACAGTGAGTGTTGCTTGGGAGGGGGGGGGGGTTGGATGAACAGTGAGCATTGCTGGGGGGTTTGGATGAACAGTTCCCGGTGGGAGTGGATGAACAGGACCCCGTGGTTGCCTCTGGATGAACAGGACCCCGATCGATCGAGCCGGTTGGGGCTGGATGAACAGGACACCGTGGAGGGCTGGATGAATAGGACGACCCCGTGGAGGGCTGGTTGAACAGTAGACGATGGAGGGCTGGATGAATAGTAGCCCGTGGAGGGGTGGTTGAACAAGAGCCCGTGGAGGGGGCTGGTTGAACAGTAGCCGGTGGAGTAGCGCGCGGTGGAGGCTGGAGGAACAGGGGGCTGTGGACGAACAGTCGTAGGTGGAGGCTGGAGGAGGTCGACGGTGGATGAATAGTAGCCCGTGGAGGCTGGAGAAGGTCGACGATGGAGATGAACAGTATCCCGTGGAGTCCCGTTTTGCGGTGCGCCACACCCGCCCCGATGAACAGGACCCCCGTTTCGACTGTAGCGCTCAAACACAAGTTTGTTTCCTTCGTTTTGCGGTATGCCACACCCCTATCGATCAACTGGACCCCATTTCGACTGTAGGAGGTCCATCAGAAGTCCGTTTCCTCTGTTTTGTGGTACGCCCAACCCCTCCCAATGAACCAGATCCCATTTTGACCATGGCCGGTCGAACACAAGGCTGTTTCCTCTGTTGTGCGGTATACCAGGCCTCGCTTCCATTGGCTGTTCCGTCCAATCCCTCCCGATGAACACGACAACGCATTCTATTCTGACCGAGCCGGTTGGCTCCCCATGAACACGACGACGACACAGTTTCTCCGTTCCGACCAAGCCATGTACACGAGCCCTAGCTGTACGTATGCGTGAGTAGGCATTCGAGACCCCGCCCGTATGTACGTACGTGGTCGTATTTACTTTCTTGCACCCTAGCTGTGTACATGCTACGTGCGTGCCTCTACCACGACACGTGCGCGTCTACATCGGCCAGTATGTAACGTATACATTCGTGACCAGAATGACAATGCTACGTACGCTCCGACCAGGTGGGTCCCGACTATCAGGCACTTCCTTGCGTGCGAAGATGTAGCTGGTGGGTCCCACCAGTCATGGGGGAAACGTTTTTTTACAAAATACGGTGGCCCGTCTGGTGGGTCCGTGCTGTCAGGTGGAGGAATAAATATTTTGCACGTAATAAGGAGGCACTTCCTTGCGGCCTCCATGGACCCAGCTGTCCGCCTCTCCACGTACATTACTCTTCTGATGGAAGTCGTTCCTTAACCACGCCGCACCAAGAGCACCAGGTCGGTGGACTTCGACAAGTCCTAGGAAGGGGATGACGCTGAACCGGGGAAGACGCGACAGTGGAAGCCCGCACGGAGAGGAGTACGAGGGTTCACTGGTTTGGCTGCGGTGTGAGGTTGTCGTCGCTGTAGGGCCTGGCCAGCAGTGGGAATAGTAGGGGGCGGTGAGGCCTGCGCGGCAGCATAGCCGGCCACGGGAGGCAGGAGCATGCGACACGACCGGCGCTGCTTTGGGTGGCTGGAGCAAGAAGAACAGAGGGTGAAGAAGCACTACGGCCGTTCGATGGACATCGTATGGTCACTTGAGCTAGAATCGTTCATATTGACTAAGTTGACAAAGCCCTCCGTCCCCGTCAACTTAGTTGGCCCACAAGTCAGCCTCCCACCAAGGAGGGTCCCAGCTAGCAGGGGGAGTATTCATTTTTTTGTGCATAATAAGGAGGCACTTCCGCTGGGTCCGAGCTGACAGCGGGGGGAACACTCTTTTCACGAAATATGTTGGCCCGTCCGATGGGTCCCAGCAGTCAGGGGGGAAACGTTTTTCTCGTGAAATACGGTGGCCCATCTGATGAGTCCCAGCTGTTAGGTGGAAGAATAATTATTCTGAGCATAATAAGGAGGCACTTCCTTGCGGCTCCCGTGGACCCGGCTGTCAGCCTCTCCACATACAATACTCTTGAGATGGAAGTAGGTCGTTGACCACATTGACCACGCCGCACCGAGAGCACCACGGCAGTGGACGACGGCGAGGCCTAGGAAGGGGACCACATGGAGCCGGGGAAGACGTGGCAGTGGATGCCCACATGGAGAGGAGTACGAGGGTTCACTTCTTCGGCTGCGGTGTGAGGCTGCCGTCGCACAGAATAACAGGGGGTGTGGGTGAGTGGAGGGGTGGCCTGGCCAGCGGTGGGAGTAGTAGGGGGCGGTGAGGCCTCCGCGGCAGCACAGCCGACAGCGGGAGGCAGGAGCACGTGGCACGACCGGCGCTGCTTTGTGCGGCTGGAGCAAGAAGACCAGAGGTTGGAGAAGCACTACGGCCGTTGGATGGACATCGTACGGTCACTGCAGCTAGAATCATTTATATTGACTAAGTTGACAAAGCCCTTGGTACGCGTCAACTTAGTAGGCCCACAGGTCAGCCTCCGAAACGGTGCGCCCCAGATGTTAGGGGAAGGAATCATTTTTTCAGCGGCCGAAGCTAGAATATCCGAGTTTGAAGAAGAAGCACGACATTCGTTGGATAGACATCCAATGACCACTGCTGCTAGAACCGTGTGTTGACTATAATAAGTTGACAAAGCCTTGCATACGTATCAACTTCTTTTTTTAGGGGACACGTCAACTTAGTAGGCCCACAAGTGTATGGCAGAGAACTTATAGCCCATTTGCGATTTGTAAGAATATACAACCCATTTTTGAATTCTAATGGAATTTACTACAACCCATTTACAGTTTGTTAAAAGTGCAACCCATTTTCTAGCTAGGATAATGACTAATAATTTCGACCAACCATTCAAGACAGAATTCAATAAAATTTCCCACATTTTGATGGGATCCGAAATATTTTTATCTCGAAATTTCTAATCAGATTAAATATAAATTTGTATTACGTAATATTCCAATGAAACATTGCGCGCGCAACAATTAAAAATTAAGATTTTCAAAATCCATAAATAATATTTTATGAACTAATTTCGTGTTTGGTGCATTTTTTTATAGTTACTGCCCAGTTTTTATAATTACATCCCATTTATTATTTTTTTAAAGCCTATTTTCCTGTTAAGCCTAATGCATCCCTCCTAGGAAAGATCTGCAGCCCAGCGAGGCGGAGAATAACAAGTTGACCTTGCCTGGGTATTCCTCAAAAAAAGTATAGCTGGGCAAGCCATTTTCATCTTGTAAAAAATTAATATCTGGGCTGGATATCTGGCCTGGGCTAGACCGACCATAGCCCGCCAGTTAATACCCTGCTCTCCTCTGAACACCAACAAAAACATCGCCAAGAAAAACTCTACAATGCCCACACCTCAAAAACATAAATACTGCTCAAGCTGCTTGGTCCCAGCTGTCGGCCGCACCTTGTGCAATTCTCTCTTTTATATTGACTACATAGGTTGACAATGGTGTGGGACCGTGATGTCAGGAAACTAGGAGGAAGCAAAAATATATAGTTGTACATAATAAGGAGGCACTTGCGTATGTACGGCTATGGCCCTAGTGGGTCCCTACTGTCATCCAGTCAAAATAAAGTCATCTCCTGAATCCTCATGTTCGTTGACCATGTTAACAATGCTCGGCACCACGGCGAGGGCAACAACTATAAGGACGACGGAAAGGGCCTCGCGGGCCCTACGAATGGTCTGATACAACGCCCACTGCTCATTCAGGAAGCCAGGATCATCGGACACCTATGAGCACCTTCGAGAGACAGAGACGACATGAAACGGTAAGGCCGCGCTTGGGAGCTCTTGTTTATTTCCCATCTGTATTAAGATACAAGTGTAACTTACTCGTCATCGGAAACAACGTGTAAAATACACGCGTAATGAAACCGAGGGCCCAAGGTCTGTAAGTAAAACCAGCGGGTTACGCGTGTAATTTGAGAGACCAGTGTATATTTTACTACTTCCTCTGTTCACTTTTATAAGACCTTGAAGACATTTCAGACAATGTGCAAAACAGTTCATTTAAAGTTGTCTGAAACGACTTACAAAAGTGAACGGAGGGAGTAGTCGAAATCGACAAACCAAGCACTTCGCCCGAGACCATTTGCTTTTATTTACAAGCATCAGTTTTACAAGCGGTTTTGGTTGGAAAACGACGATCCAATCACGGCCTAAGATGATGAGTTGGTCGGAAGATCATATGGTTTCATGTCTAGCATACCCGACTTGTCGTATAGGCTATGAATGAAACATAAGACGGTGAACTTCTTAAGCACGGAAACAACAAAAGAGGATGATCTTCTTAACAAGCAAATCACTGGCATTAGATCGAAAACAATACGAAGCACTATTCTCAGGAGGCACGGTGAATAGCTCGTGATGCCGCATGCCACAACATTCCAAGCTCAACTTTGCAATCAAACACAAGGCCTAGGATTACATAGACAATATTTAGAACAAACTCTTAACACAGGAATATCTCAGCAGAGTAACTATTTACTTCTAAACTGAACACAAGAATAGGAAAAAACGATCGATGCTGCTTACAGCAAAGGGCGTCCCACTCAAAAATATCAAATGCATCTCTTGTGGTAACATCAATGGGCAAATTTTGACAAGGTTTTCCAATTCCAATATATTAAACTAATGTCTTCTTGCTAACATCAATGATTAAACTTTGACAAGCTTTTTCCATTCAAAATATGTAATGCCTATGATCGTGGAGTACCGTCCTAGCTTCTTATACTTGTTTGGTCACTTTTTGCCCAGTGCACTCCACGTGTTGTAGAGTTGCCTATGCTCTCTGGAGACTAGTCATGTCACCGGCGTCTACTAATACTCTGTAAAGCTTGTCGGTCATTCCTTCTCTAATGTAGCGCAAACAGTGACTGCTTCTTTCTGCAAAGTGGAACGACCAACTGGACCCAGTAATGCAGCAGTTTTCCTTGGACACATTGGCTCCTTTTGTGCAGTTCAACTAAAATCAAAGTCGGAATAAAACCGAGCTTTCATTTTGATATCCCTGTAAGCAACAATAGGTATAAGGGAAACAATTACTAAGAAATAATGGTTGATGACTTGTACTCCCAGAAGAAAAGCATGTACTGGTCTACCTTATCTTAATGGGAAACAAAGCAGGACAGTAGCAATTCTCCATCAGGGTGATTCATTCATATTGACTGAGACATTATCTTAACAATGCCTTGTTTCAACATGTATAAAGAATGACAAAGCAGAAAAGTATAATTCCTAAAACAATGCGACTGATTCATCTAAACAGAGACACTATCTTAACAATACCTTGGTTAAACATGTAGAAAGAACTACAAAGCAGGATAGTACCATTCCTAAAACAATGCGACTGATTTGTTTTAACTAGGAAAAAAAGGAATCAATTACTGGCCAATAAAGGAGGATGAAACATGTAGCCACAAAAATGGTAATCCCGCCAATCCCTAACAAGTGTTGCAGCTTTGAACTAAGATTCAGTAGTTATTTAATTTTGAGAGTGGCATTGCTTAATTTTACCAGCGGCATTAGATTAACAAAAAGCATAAACAGTACCAGGGGAAAGTGGGCGCAACAACAGCATGTGCTTCCATCTACTTATAAAGGGGGTGATGCAGAGTTTTGTTGTAACAAAGAAACAAGCATCATGTATGGGTTGGAACAATTTTTGCTCACTTAATGGTAAAAGACAACAGTTCAATAGCTTCAATTCAACATTTATCCAAAATAGTACCAATACAAGTAGCACAACATCTCAAAGCACACTTCAGCATCATGTGGATGAAAGTCGGTATTGACCTTTCTTGACCTTGATTTGAAATAGCTCGCGAGGAAGACTGGAAATAGATCCCAACACATATATGAAATCTCGATCTCCTTTTGTGCAGTTCCACCAAAATTAAGCAAAGTCGCCGGTGTGACATTCAAGTTGAACTGCACAAAACATTCTTAAAACAAAAGTGTTTCACGTAGCGAAGCAAAATGTCGCAATAGCAACAAGTTGGATAGATATCCCTATTTAAAAAGAGGCAAAAAGGAATCAATTACTGGCTAATAAAGGAGGATGAAACATGCGGCCACAAAAATGGTAATCCTGCCAATCCCTAACAAGTGTTGTAGTTTTGAACTAAGATTCAATAGTTAATTAATTCTGAGAGTGGCATTGCTTAATTTTACCAGCGGCATTAGATTAACAAAAAGCATAAACAGTTCCAGGGGAGAGTGGGCGCACCAACAACATGTATTTCCATCTACTTATAAAGGGGGTGATGCAGAGTTTGTTGTAACAAAGCAACAAGCATCATGTCTGGGTTGGTCCCATTTTTGTTCACTACTTAATGGGAAAAGATAACAATACAATAGCTTCAATTCAACATTTATTTAAAATAGTACCAATACAAGTAGCACAACATCTCAATGCACACTGCACAATCATGTGGATGAAGGCCTGTACTGACCTTTCATGAGACAACCAAGATAAAATACGAATCTACCAATACGAATAGGAAATTGAATCTCGTTTTGTGTAGTTGCACTGAAATCAAGCAAAGTGTTTCGCTTAGCGAAGCAAAATGTCGCAATAGCAACAAGTTGAATAGATACCCCTATTTTCATAGAGGCAAAAAAGGAAACAATTACTTGCCGATAAAGGAGGATGAAACAAACGGTGACAGAAAGAAGCATCTAACTTATCTTGATGGAAAAAAAGTAGGATAGTAGCATTTCTAAAAAGGTTGCATTGATTCATATTAACAGAGACATTCTCTTAAAACAACATTCGTTAAAAAATGTAATTTACTTTTAACAGTGGCATTGCATCAATTTACCAGCGGCATTCTTAGATTAACAACAGCAAAATAGTTGTATGGGACATGGGACATGGGACATGCCAGCACCATGTGCGTCCACACGTATAAATGGGTAATGTAGAGTATGTAGCCAAGCAGCATATCTGCTTGGTCCCATATTTGTTCTCTTTGAACCTTTTTCCTATGTGAGGGCAGCAAATCTAGTCCTGCACAAACTACCCGACCCCCCAGTTTCTTTCCCTTTTCAACAAAGAGATTGGTTCCTTACAGATGTGTGTACTGGGTTACCCCCTTTTTCCCTTTTCCACCAACAAAGCGGCTGGATAGCCAGTCTATACTACTTTCCGTTCCTCCTTTCCTCATTGAACCACGTCCTAGATTCATGCTCCACCCCACCGCACCCTTCTTTCCTCTTTGAGCCAAGACCTAGATTCGACTACAGATCAAAAAAGATCCACATGTAGCTAGAGCAATGACGGTTTCAAAGAAACTTATACCTTAGGGTCTTCAGGATGTTGCAAGGCGTGCGGCGGGAGGCCGGATCTGCCCACACTACATACGGCAGCAAGGAAGAAGGGGTTGGTGGCCCTCCCGCACAGGCAGTGGGTGAAAGAGAACAGCGCAGCCGGCACTGGATTGCCTCCCTCGCCGAAGGCGATAGATTGAATGCCGCACCTCCTCCCCTTCCCAGTGGGACGGGATCCGGACACCTCCTTCACCGGCTATGAGGGAGGAGAGAGACAAGAAGCCAAGACATTCTTGTTTAGATCTGGTGAAGAGAGGGTGAGAGACTGTGAATATAGCAAACCCTAGCAAAGGAAAATTGAGCCTCCAGCGTGTATATATATATATGTAGTGCGGCGAGAGTGTGGAGAGCGCAAACCCTAGCGAACAAGCGCTGAGGCTCCAGCTTATATATATACTGTAGTACGGATTGAGCTCTGGTGCCTTAACTGCACCTGCTTTTGGCTGTATGACAGGTGGGCCAGCCACATTTTGGGCCCACCTGTCATAATCCCAAAGGCAGGTGCACTAAAGTCAATGAAGCTACGTCCATATAGTACTCATGTATACGACTAATATATAGTGGAGTGGTTTTCTTATTCTCTCCATAACAATCATTTTAATTGTGTAAGTATGAAACGAAACTCTTTATTTAACGTACCAGTGAAGAAAACTACTACTCCCACTGTTCCTAAATATTTGCCTTTCTGGAGATTCAACAAATGACTACATACAGAGCAAAATGAGTGAATCTACACTGTAAAATATGTCTATATACATCCGTATGTGGTAGTCCATTTCAAACCTCTTGAAAGACAAATATTTAGGAACGAAGGGAGTACTTCCGATGAACTAACGATCCACGCCTCTTGGTCGCACTTCCTGTCCTTCATGTGCGGTACACTACCCTACCTTAAGTGAACAACCACACATGCGCCAAATTATCGGAAACGTGTGAGAGTGTGTACAAATAAAGAATTTTAATTTCAATTATCGGAAAGGTTTGAGAGTATGTACAGTTTGCCCTCTCTAATAATTATGGTTTGTTGTGTTCTGCCTAAACTTGGTCAAACTTTACAAAGTTTGACTTCAGTCAAATCTAATATGCGGAGTAAATAAAAAATTGAGGGCTACTACGTCCATCCGGGTTTTTAGTCCACACCATTTTTTTAATCAAAGTTAATAGCTGGACAAATAAAAATACAGGGGAGCTGGAGACAAAGTTGTGAGAAGGCTTAGAAATCAATACAAAACTTATGCTCTTAGTACCAACGTCGATCCTTCTTCGAGGAAACATTTGGTTCATAGCCAATTGTGTGATAAAATTGCACGAACGTGAAAGATGACTGCGTCTCCAACGCAACCAAGGTGAACTGATGAAGGATGTTATCTTTGTGGGTAACAAGCAAAGTGCACTGATGGAAGACAACTTGTTTTTCATTGAAAATCGATCGTATTCACCAGCCGACGCAACCATGAGGCGTAACCATGATCATCGATAGGTCATCATGGTGATGGATCATCCATTTGGCATCAAGTTTGGGTGAGGCACCTATGAAGTTTGACAAATCCTCACTGTGGTCTGTTTCTTCTCAGTAATCAAGCTCGAGGAAGGAAGAACCACGTGGCAGAGGACAGTGAGGCGGAACAACAATGGCGATCCAATTTTGTGTAGTTCCACTAAAATCGAGGAAGACATGCCCGGGTATGGAGATATGCATCACTGTTTCCAAAAATATAAAAAGGGATATAGTGTTGTTACTTTGTTTTACAAGATTAACAACGACATCTCAATTTTCAATAAGAATTAATGAAAAATACACCAACAAACAGAAGCATCAGGATTATGTTGATGGGAACTAAACCAGGATACCCAAGAAAAAAAGCATTTCTTCATTTAACCAGTGATAGTATTAGATTAGCAGCAGCAATGGGAGCATATGGACAATGACCGCACAACCACCATGTACTTTTTGTCGAAACAACATGTATACCTCCTCCGAGGCATAAATCAGGACAACTTTTCGAGTGCCATTTCCTCTATAATAGTAGGTGATGTTGGACCAGCCGACGAACCCTAGCTACTATAAATGGGGAGCTGGGGAGTAGTTGCATAGAAGAAAACCCGCATGTAGTGACCTGGGGAGCTGGACCAGTACAAGAAGTTATACCTCAGGTGGGCGAGATGTCGCTTAGGCGGGCGGGCGGGATCTGACCACACGACGGCAGTGAACAAGGGCGCGGAGGACCTTCGTCTGCGCCAGCGCCAACTCCAAGAGGACGGTGCACATCGGCTTCCTCCATCACCGACGGCGACAACGTCAACACTGCACCTCCTGACCTCCCGCAGTGGACAGGATTCGGCCGGATCTGTGACCACCGGCGAGGAGAGAGATAGAGTGGACACTGTCATCTTGTTTTGATATGGAGAGGGTGAGAGAGTGAGACGCGAGAAACTCTATCAAACAAGAGGCTATGATGGAGTAAAAAAATCTCTCCATAGCAGTGGTTTTAAATAGAATACGCGTATTCCCGGAAAAAAGATACGAAAACTGGCGGACAATTTTTTAACGTACCAAGAAAGAAAACTCGATCAAAAACATGCCCCCGCTTCCCGGTCGTGAGTGTCGTTGCGCACACACACATAGACATTGACATGCATATCCGTGTTTACATAAAATTCGATTTCCCTATCCATCTACATCTCCAATCATATTTGTCCAACTGGCACATTATTTATGTTGTTAATTATATATGCAGCAATATTAACGTACAACATCTCTTGTTTGCGGGCGTCCGGATTGCTACCACGGCCGCTCCTGACCAACCCAAACCCTCTTCATCACCCGCGCGTGCTTCCCACCCGAAATGGTCAGTGCTGCATTCATGCTCGGACAGAGCGGACGCGACCTCTCACTCGTTTTGGCATTGAAGCGGCACGCCGGCTGAGAGAGCATCGCCCGCGCTACTTCCTGGTGCACGCAACTGCTTTGCGTTCGAAGGTCGCAATAGCCGGCCACAACTTGCATGTAAAAAGTTCTTGGGAGTCCATGCTACAGCTAGCTGTCCTCCCCAACTCGTCAATCTCTTCCGGTAGTGCTAAGTACTCCATGGTGCGATCCATCGACAAGCAAGAGGGAAAGTTATCGTAAACTCGGTTTGCGGTGAGTGGCATGCCGAGCGACCGTGTGTGTTCGAGCCGTGGATCAGGATGAGACACGAATGCGATAGACGTGATTGAAACGTTTGTTTTGCTCGATGACGTGATCCAACAAAATGAAACGTTGGTTTCTCTGCGTTTCCATTTTTTCTTCGGAAAAACGGAAACTTTCCACTCCATTTTCATTCCTACTCCAAGGTTGCCCCATTACAACATTCCATCAAATACAAAGGAAAACTAACACGCATGCTGATGCATCTCAATGATTCCCAGATCATAGCCAATATTTACTTCACAACTAAAGACAAAAGTTGTGAGAGCTTGTACGAAATAAAAACTACTGATGGGGTCACTACGACTTAAAACCTAAATAGGATCTAATTTCCTGGCCAGGTAGAACCTGTCGAAGGAAAGACGGCTGGCACCCTCGGATCTTACAATGCTTTTGTGCAGTTCCACTAAAATCGAGCTGAGCATCCCTGATGGCAAAGATATTGAAGAAGTGTGATTAGAATAATAGTACTGGCACTAGTTCATGAGACATAAAGTCATCACAAGTAGAAGCCGGTAGAAGTAGAGAAAGATCGACATGGAGATGGAGCTACGTGGGGAGCTGCAGCAGTGGAGCAAGCCGACTCCAAAAGGAAGATGGACTACCTGGGACGCCGGGCTGTAGCTAGAATGGCGGTTGGGACGCGGTATCGTCCCATTCCGCGGTGACCCCCGATTGGGACGCACCGACTGTGGGTTTTCTCCCTCGCCGATGTCGACCGTGTCTACGCAGAACATTGTTCCCTTCCCCCAGCTGCAGGATCAGGTCGGATATGTGACCAGCGATGTGGCCACCGTCATTCTATGCTTGTGAAGGGAGCAACCCAAGCAAGCAGGCTTGTATCTTAGGCTCCTGCTAGTGTATATATAGTGGTTTTCTTTTTCTCTCCATATCAACCATTTTATATTGCATACATGTCATTGAAGAGTGAAATAATGGTTGCTTCTTCCGACTAACTTACTGTGGGATTTGACTGCTCCTTAGTGGCCCCTACACGTACTCCCCCTACGTGTATGCAACAGTCACACGTACACATGGACACAAAAACGCGCGCGACGCCCTAATGCATGCATGTCCGAGCACACGAGGGAACACACACGGTCATGCTCAAGTGCTCAACCTACACGTGCATGCACACACATACTCAGCCAGGGTGAGCTAGTGACCATATAAACACCGGAAAATGTATATATTGAGCGCAATGAGCGTATTATGAAGTCCACTGACCGTATTTTTACAAATATATAGTGACAGACAGTGTATTTATCTGGTTTGAAATTAAACCATATTAACTGGAGAGGAGGCAGTATGGACTAGCATTACTTTGTTGTGTCCCGTCAACTTGCCGAACCAGGAGAGGCTTGCAGGACGGGAGAAGCTTGCGCGCGGTGGCTCGCAGGACAAGGAGAAACTTTTGACTAATGCAAGCTCTCCCTCGCTCAGGCGGTGGACGTGCAACAGTTAATTTGGTGTCAGATTGCCAGAAGCATACACTATACTAGTACTATTATTGTTCGACTTCCCGAAGAGGCGAACAGCCAAGCGCAAAATTTACTAGTACTAGTACTACTACTATAGTCTATAGAGGTATGTACTATACTACTACTAGGAACTGGATGGAGGAGCGTTTTCACTCTTATTATATTTTTAAAATGTGATAAAGCAATCTTCAACACATTTGGTTCTCTTCGAGGGTTCTCACATGTGTTAATGGAAGTTGATTGCACGGAACACTCGCCACAATTCTCGCTTAATTCTGGCTCATATCCTGTTACAAATAGGAGCGCTCGGTAATATTTCCTCTTTTTTTTGTTATTCAGCATGTAAATAGGTGAGCAAACCTTCCGGCGCATCTTTGTGCGAACCGTGCTTGCTGCACTTTGAATGTGGCCGAGAGCTGGCTTGGTGAAACACCTCGCTTCCTACTTCTTTTTTTGTGGGGTACCTCGCTTCGTAGTGACCAATGTCTTGGCTGATCGTCCTAAGAATGCTTATATATGAATAAAGCTCTCTCATTTACCCGCAAAAAATATTAAGCCATATTAACCGGAAAGGATGGAGTATGGAGTAGCACTACTTTTTGGTGTGTCCCGTCAACTCGCAGAACGAGTAAAAGCTTCCAGGACAAGGTGAAGCTCGCTTACGCTTTTTGACTAATGCAACCTACCCTCGCCCAGGCGGTGGACATGCATCAGTTCATTTGGTGTCAGATTGCCAGAGGCATACACTCTAGTACCGAACATGCAGAGTACCATCATTGTTCGACTTCACGAAGAGGCGAAGAGCCAAGCGCAAGGTTTAGTAGTACGAGTAGTAGTACTACAAGAACCGCATGGTGGAGCGTTTGTACTCATATTTTTTTAATCTCTGATAAAGTACACATTTATTACGGAGAAGGGCGGAAAACGGCAGCCCAACATGTAATGATGATATCGATCAACCATGCTCGAATATATCTTGGCCTCCGTGCGAGCCCGTCTGTGTGTTCTCGCTCCTCGTCTCTCTCAAGGAACGGCGGGTTGGCCATTTTGCTATCAATTGAGATTGGTTTGCTCACACTCTGGTCCCACATGTTAGTGATATGCCAAGAGGAGGTGCATTGACCGACTGACCATACACGTACTTGGTTTTGCACCTTCATACTACTCCTCCCTCCATCACAGTTTACAGGGCGCGCTTCATTACGATGCATTTCTCTCAATGCATTTCCACCACCAGGACTTTAGACGCATTTGGTTTAATTCTCAATTAATTAGGGCGTGGTAACCGCAATCAAGTCCACAATTTTCTCACGATGTACTACGGAGTGAAGTAAGTGCATGCATGTGTGTACCCGGGGTGGAAGCACTGCATGCAGGTGTGTACGCATTATTTCCTCTAGTGGGGTGGAAGCACTGCATGCATGTGTGTACGCATTAATTCCTCTAGTAATAGACGTCGTGCTATAACTACCAATGCTATTTTTAGGCCGATCGCTAGTCGCCTTGGTCCCAGAGATTTTTTCTTTTTCTGAAGTGCGCTCTATAAACAGTGACGGATGGAGTAGTATGAGCGGATTCAAAGAAGACCATATTGATGGTTGCTTCTTCCGAGCAACTTACAGTGGGAAAGCTGGGGCTTATGATTTGACTGCTCATTACTCAATATTAATGCGGCGCAACAACCGGGCTAAGTCTCCCATGCCATTGTGCACTACCCCCTCGGTTCTTAAATATACTCTGGAGTATTTGTCTTTCTAGAGATTTCAACGAGTGACTACTCAAATATTTGTCTTTTTAGATATTCAAATGGACTACTACATACGGATGTATATAGACATATTGTAGAGTGTATATTCACTCATTTTGCTCTGTATGTAGTCACTTGTTGAAATCTCTAGAAAGATAAATATTTAGGAATGGAGGGAGTACACATACGAAGCAAAATGAGTGAATCTACCCTCTAAAATATGCCCATTTGAAATTTGTAAAAAGATAAATATTTAGGAACGAAGGAGTATACTTTTGTGCATGGCACATGGACCCGGATGCTGAAGAGGCTTCTGGCAATGCTATGAAGCTTCTAGCATTTGTTTACATAATTGACGTACTATACAAATAATTTTCCAGTGACATGAAATTGTACAATGGTGTGAGCTTTCAGCTTTTGGTTCGTGTGTCTTGCCGTCGATGCTCTTTCGGAAACAATAAAAAACTAACTTCCTTGCTAATGCATCTCAATTATTAGCAGATCTGAGCTATTATTTACATCACAACTGAAGACAAAGTTGTGATAAGGTATTAAATTAAAATTGATCCATGCTTTCATTGGCAGCAACGTCCCCCCAGCTCTATCTAAATCAACAAGGCTTGTTGGGAAAAAAGTAGCTGTATGGAGCATCCAACATTCCGATCATTTAGTGCAGTTCCACTAAAATAGAGCTGAGCGTCCCTGTTCCAAAGATATTAAGTGTGATTACGATAACAGAGGATTGCTGATGAAACAATAAACACACAAATAGAAGCCGGTCACCTTTGTAGTCTCTCTTAAGACTAACTAGTTGGAGAAGATTAGGCTCGAAGTTGGATGAGGAGGATAGAGCAAAACCAATCTCCCTTTGTGCAGCCACACTAAAATGTAGAGACGTTCCCATGTGACATTTTAGTACAACTGCACAAAACACTCTTAAGCAAAAAGTGATTTGTGCAGTTCACCAAAAGGTCGCAATAGCAACGAGGTGAAATGGATAGCCATGTTTGCAAAAAAGAGGTAGAAAGGAAACAATTACTGGGCAATAACAGTTGATGACACATGCGACGACAAAAAGGAAGCATATTCCTTATCCTAAGGGAAGATAACGACACGGTTGTGTTTGTCTAAAACGGTGTGAGGACGAGATTGCAATATGGAAAGTACGCCGGACGAGCTATGTTTTAGGCAAAGAACTATGGAAGATCCACATGCACAACGTGGGAAGATGGGTAGTGGAGCAAGGCCGGAGGGGATACCTAGAGGTCGTCGGGATGTAACTAGGTGAGCGGCGGCGGGTGGAATCTGCCCGTACTGTGGCAGCGAGCAGGTGGCATAGGCCCTACCGTGCTGGAGCTTGGTCAGAGAGAACGACGTGTACCGCAGATCAGGACGTGCTGCCTCGGCGCCGTCGAACAAAGAAACAATGCACATCCTCCCTTTCTATCGGCGGACGGGATGCGGCCGGATCATTGACCAACTGTGAGAGAGAGAGAGACGCCACCTTAGCCTTGTGTGAGATACTCTGAAGAGAGACAAACCAGGCAGGCAGGCTCCATTGTATATATAGTGGAGCGGACTACCTTTTTCTCCATAAAAATCATTTTATATTCTGTGTACGTGCCATTGAGCGATATAACTTTATTTAAAAATAACGCGCCAATCCATCAAGTCGAACTTTGTTTCATGCACGCGTGGTACACGACCTCCGTAGGTAAACAACTGCTACACATGTTCAAATTAGCACGTGGGCTGCCATTTCGTACAAAAATGAGCTCCACCGTGTACCCGCGCGGGTGTGGCTGGGCATGAAGCGCGAGTATGTACACCACCTACGTGGGGTTGTGTGAGAGAGATACAAACGTAGAGAGATAGAGTGTGTGGGTTCGTGAGAGTTTTTTTGGTGGGGGGTCAATAAAAAAATGTAACATATGCAATGTGTGTGAAATAGAGTCCTGGATATATCATATATATAGAGGGGGCGATCCAACAGAAGAGAGTGGAGGTATCATCGGCTTGAGGTGTCCATAGAATCGAAGAGAGGGATGATGTGTGTGTGTGCACGCGCGATCGATAAAGAGTGCCATCGAATTTGTGTGTGCCCACGTCAAAGATATAGAGTGGCTGGCCTACTGGAACGTGAGAGGGGACAAGTGCAGTTTGTCTCTGTGGCATGGATACCTATCTACAGCGCTCGACTATCGGTGTGTGGTGGGGGGAGGGAGGCCTAATTAACTATAGAGGTACGATGGCTGGTATATGTGTGGAGGAGGAGAGAGGCCTACTTCATGTATTAAGGGAGATCGATCTACCTCATGTATTAAGGGAGATCAATCGGCATCCATGCATATGTGTAGGAGAGGAATAAGGTTGGGAGAGAGATAGAGCTAGAGTGTTGGAGGGGGTGATAGTGGAGTTGCTTCTAACAAATGTGGGATAGGCTTGCTAGATAAGCGGAGGGCACGCCTGCAATATCAATAAGAGAGGGGATGTCTGCCTGTCTGTGCACGTGCATGTGAGAGACGGGCCAGGAGTCATGCATGAATGATGAGGGGGGGGGGGCAATATGGCTGTGGTAAGCAGACATAACTACATAGGAAGATCAGTCGTCCTTTGTCAGAGAAAGGAGAGACATAACTTGTGAGGTACGTCGATCGATAGGGGGGAATAGTTAAAGTCGACCTAGGTATATGTTGGGAGATCGATCGGTAGACATGCATGTGTGTGTTAGAAGCATATGAGGCACGGGGAGAAGGATAGAGAGAGAGAGAGGACTGCATCTAGGAGGTGGTGCGAGAGGCATACTATATCGAGCGGGAAGGAGTGTGCGAGTACGTGATCGATGAAAAGAGTGGTGGGAGTGAGGCATGGACGGTGATAAGAGAAGAGGGGAAGCTTGTGTTTGTGCTAGGCACACCTGGCTAGAGAGGCATATCGATCGTATGTGTGTCGTAAAGAAGGAGCTGCGGGGCCCACACACACCGTGGGTGAACGACCTAAAGTGAAAATACAAATTTGCGCAATGGAGCTAGAGAATGGTGAGGGAGGGTGAGAGGAATGCAGGCGTGTGCATGCACGAGAGAAAGTTAGCGCCATCGACATAAGAGGATTGTGTGGGTGTAAAATACGAATAGAGATCATACTTCATTATAAAAAGTGAATTCGAATATTTGAAGAATTTATCATAGTGTTTGCTAACTCTTGAGCATGCGTTGGTTTTCCCTTGAAGAGGAAAGGGTGATGCAGCAAAGTAGCATAAGTATTTCCCTCAGTTATTGAGAACCAAGGTATCAATCCAGTAGGAGGCTACACTCAAATCCCTCGTACCTGCACAAACAGATAAGATCCTTGCAACCAACGCGATAAAGGGGTTGTCAATCCCTTCACGGCAACTTGCAAAAGTGAGATCTAATAGAGATAATAAGATAACTATTTTTGGTATTTTTATGATATATATTGGAAAGTAAATATTGAAAAATAAAATAGATCGGAAAATTATATGAGGGAAACTAGACCCGGGGGCCATAGGTTTCACTAGTGGCTTCTCTCAGGATAGCATAAGTATTACGGTGGGTGAACAAATTATTATTGAGCACTTGATAGAAAAGTGCATAGTTATGAGAATATCTAGGCAAGATAATGTATATTGGCATCACGTCCACGACAAGTAGATTGAAATGATTCTGTATCTACTATTATTACTCCACACATCGACCGCTATCCAGCATGCATCTAGAGTATGAAGTTCATAAGAACAGAGTAACGCATTAGGCAAGATGACATGATGTAGAGGGATAAACTCAAGCAATATGATATAAACCCCACCTTTTTATCCTCGCTAGCAACAATATAATACGTGCCTTTCTTCCCCTGCTGTCACTGGGAAAGGACACCGCAAGATTGAACCCAAAGCTAAGCACTTCTCCCATTGCAAGAAAGATCAATCTAGTAGGGCAAACCAAACCGATAATTCGAAGAGACTTGCAAAGATAACAAATCATACATAAAAGAATTCAGAGGAGATTCAAATATTGTTCATAGATAATCTTTATCATAAACCCACAATTCATCAAAGCTCGACAAACACACCGCAAAAAGAATTACATCGAATAGATCTCCAAGAAGATCGAGGAGAACTTTGTATTGAGATCCAAAGAGAGAGAATAAGCCATCTAGCTAATAACTATGGACCCGAAGGTCTGAGGTAAACTCCTCACACTTCATCGGAGAGGCTATGGTGTTGATGTAGAAGCCCTTCATTATCGATTCCCCCTCCGGTGGAGCACCGGAAAAGGCCCCAAGATGGGATCTCACGGGTACAGAAGGTTGCGGCGGTGGAAATAGGGTTTCGTGGTGCTCCTCGATGTTTTAAGGGTACACGAGTACATATAGGAGGAAGAAGTAGGTCAGTGGAGCTGCGAGGGGCCCACGAGGGTGGGGGCGCGCCTACCCCCCTAGGTGCGCCTCCCTGCCTCGTGACCTCCTCGTTTCTTCCTTAACGTCTACTCCAAGTCTCCTAGATTGCGTTTGTTCCAAAAATGACTCTCCCAAAGGTTTCATTACGTTTAGACTCTGTTTGATATTCCTTTTTTGTGAAACACTGAAATAGGCAAAAAACAACAATTTGGACTGGGCCTCCGGTTAATAGATTAGTCCCAAAAATAGTATAAAAGTGTATAACAAAGCCCATTAAACATCCAAAACAGATAATATAATAGCATGGAACAAGCAAAAATTATAGATACGTTGGAGATGTATCAAGCATCCCCAAGCTTAATTACTGCTCGTCCTCGAGGAGGTAAATGATAAAAACAGAATTTTTTGATGTGGAATGCTACCTAGCATAATTCTCAATGTAATTTTTTTATTGTGGCATGAACGTTCAGATCCAAAAAATTCAAGATAAAAGTTTAATATTGAGATAAAAATAGTAATACTTCAAGCATGCTAACCAAGTAGTTTATGTCTTATCAAAATGACATAGCCAAAGAAAGCTTATCCCTACAAAATCATACAGTTTGGCCATGCTTCATTTTCAGCACACAAAATGCTCCCATCATGCATAACCCCAGTTTCAGCCAAGCAATTGGTTCATACTTCTTAACGCGCTTCAGCCTTTTCAACCCTCATGCAATACATGAGTGTAAGCCATGGACATAGCACTATGGGTGGACTAGAGTATGATGATAGGGATTATGTGAGAAAACAAAAAAAGGAGAAAATCTCACATTGACGCTTCTAATCAACAAGCTATGGAGATGCCCATCAATTGATGTCAATACGAGGAGTAGGGATTGCCATGCAACAGATGCACTAGAGCTATAAATGTATGAAAGCTCATCAAAAAGAAACTAAGTGGGTGTGCATCCCACTCGCTTGCTCACGAAGACCTAGGGCATTTTGAGGAAGCCTGTCATTGAAATATACAAGCCAAGTTCTAGAATGTAAAATTCCCACTACTATATGAAAGTGACAACATAGGAAACTCTATCATGAACATCATGGCGCTAATTTGAAGCACAATTGTGGTAAAAGGATAGTAACATTGTCCCTTCTCTCTTTTTCTCTCATTTTTTCTTTTTTTATTTGGGCTTCTTTCGCCCCTTTTTTATTTGGGCTTCTTTGGCCTCTTTTATTTTTCATAAAGTCCAGAGACTCATCCCGACTTGTGGGGGAATCATAGTCTCCATCATCCTTTCCTCTCATGGGACAATGCTCTAATAATGGAAATCATCACACTTCTATTTATTTACAACTCAAGAATTACAACTCAATACTTAGGACAAAATATGACTCTATGTGAATTCCTCCGGCGGTGTACCAGGATATGCAATGAATCAAGAGAAATATGTATGAAAGAATTATAAAGGTGGCTTTGCCACAAATACGATGTCAACTACATGATCATGCAAAGCAATATGACAATGATGGAGCGTGTCATCATAAGCTGAACGGTGGAAAGCTGCATGGCAATATATCTCGGAATGGCTATGGAAATGCCATAATACGTAGGTATGGTGGCTGTTTTGAGGAAGATATAAGGATTTTTATGTGTGATAGAGTGTATCATATCACGGGGTTTGGATGCACCGGTGAAGTTTGCACCAACTCTCAAGATGAGAAAGGGCAATGCACGGTACCGTAGAGGGTAGCAAATTGTGGAAGGGTAAGAGTGCGTATAATCCATGGACTCACATTAGTCATAAAGAACTCATATACTTATTGCAAAAGTTTATTAGCCCTTGAAGCAAAGTACTACTACGCATGCTCCTAGGGGAAGGGTTGGTAGGAGCTAACCATCGCGTGATCCCAACCTCCACTCATAAGGAAGGCAGTCAAAGAACGCCCCATGCTTCAAATTTGTCACACAACGTTCACCATACGTGCATGCCATGGGACTTGCTAACTTTAACACAAGTATTTCTCAATTTCATAATTACCCAGTTAGAATGACTCTAACGTTACCACCTTTATATCTCAAAACAATGTTCAAGTATCAAATTTATCATAGTGTTTAGTGCACTCCATATGAAAGTTTTTATTATACCTATCTTGGATGCTCATCATTTTAAGACTAAAATTTTAACCAAAGCAAATTACCATGCTGTTCTAAAAGACTCTCAAAATAATATAAGTGAAGCACGAGAGATCAATAATTTCTATAAAATAAAACCACCGCCGTGCTCTAAAAAGGTATAAGTGAAGCACTAGAGTAAATTTATCTAGCTCAAAAGATATAAGTGAAGCACATAGAGTATTCTAATAAATTCTGATTCATGTGTGTCTCTCCCAAAAGGTGTGTACAGCAAGGATTATTGTTGTAAACTAAAAATCAAAGACTCAAATCATACAAGACGCTCCAAGCAAAACACATATCATGTTGTGAATAAAAATATAGCCCCAAGTAAAGTTACCGATAGACGAAGACGAAAGAGGGGATGCCTTCCGGGGCATCCCCAAGCTTAGGCTTTTGGTTGTCCTTGAATTTTACCTTGGGGTGACTTGGGCATCCCCAAACTTAGGATCGTGTCACTCCTTATTCCATAATCCATCAAATCTTTACCCAAAACATGAAAACTTCACAACAGAAAACTCAACAGAAAATTTCATGAGCTCCGTTAGTGCAAGAAAACAAACCACCACTCAAAGGTACTATAATCAACTCATTCCTTATTTATATTGGTGTTAAACCTACTGTATTACAACTTCTCTATGGTTCATACCCCCTGATACTAGCCATAGATTCATCAAAATAAGCAAATAACACACGAAAAACAGAATCAGTGAAAAACAGAACAGTTTGTAGCAATCTGTAACTCCCGAATACTTCTGGAACACCAAATATTCTACCAAATTAGGAAGTCCTAGATAATTTGTTTATTAACATTCTGGAAAAATAATCAACTAAAAATCTCGTTTCTGTGATTTATGAAAATTATTCTCGTGCGTGCAAAAGTTTCTGCTTTTCAGCAAGATCAAATTAACTATCACCATAGGTTATCCTAAAGGTTTTACTTGGCACAAATACTAATTAAAACACAAAAACACATCTAACCAGAGGCTAGATGAATTATTTATTACTAAAAAGGAACAAAAAGCAAATAACAAAAATAAAATTGGGTTGCCTCCCAACAAGCGCTATCATTTAACGCCCCTAGCTAGGCATAAAAGCGAGAATAGAACTAGGTATTAACATCTTTGGTATTCAATTCATAGGTGGCTCCCATAATAGATTCATAAGGTAATTTGATTTTCTTCCTAGGAAAGTGTTCCGTGGCTTTACTTAATGGAAATTGGAATCTAATATTTCCTTCTTTCATATCAATAATTGCACCAATCTTTCTAAGGAAAGGTCTACCAAGAATAATAGGACATGAAGGATTGCAATCTATATAAAGAACAATAAAATCTACGGGCACATAATTCCTATTTGCAAAAATAAGAACATCATTAATCCTTGCCATAGGTTTTTTAATGGTGGAATCTGCAAGGTGCAAGTTTAAAGAGCAACCATCAAATTCACGGAAACCTAACACATGACGCAAAGTTTTTGGAATCGTGGAAACACTAGCACCCAAATCACACAAAGCATAGCATTTATGATCTTTAATTTTCTAGGGCCTTTTCTTCATAAGATAGCATTAGAGCATCAACGATATGTTTAGTAAAAGCTTTATTTTGACTCTAAGCATGAGGAGAATTTAACACGGATTGCAACAAGGAATACAATCTATTAAAGAACAATTATCGTAATTAAATTCCTTGAAGTTCAACATAGTGGGTTCATTGCTATGTAAAGTTTTGACCTCTTCAATCCCACTTTTAACAATTTTTGCATCAAGATCTAAAAACTACGAATCATTGGGACGCCTTTTAACTAAAGTTGACTCATCTCCAGTCCCATAATTATCAAGATTTAATTTTCAAAACAAATATTTAATAGGGGACACATCAATCACTTTTAGATCTTCATCCCTATTATTATGAAAACTAGAAGAACTCGCTTTTACAAAGCAATCGTTTTTTTGCGCGCATTCTAGCGGTTCTTTCTTTGCACTCATCAATGGAAATTATCATTGCCTTGAGGGACTCATTGATATCATGCTTAGGTCGAATAGATCTAAGTTTCAAAGAATCAATATCAAGAGAAATTCTATCCATGTTCCTAGCCAACTCATCAATCTTAGGCAATTTTTCTTCAAGCAAAGCATTGAAATTCGTTTGAGAAATCATAAACTCCTTAACACTAATCTCAAAATCAGAAGGCAACTTATTAAAATTTCCATAAGAGTTGTTGTAGGAATTACCATAATTATTAGAGGAATTACTAGGAAACGGCCTAGGATTAAAGTTCCTCTATACGCGTTGTTACCAAAATTATTCCTACCAACAAAATTCACATCCATAGATTCATTATTATTCTCAATGAAAGTAGACAAAGGCATATCATTAGGATCAATAGGAGCACTGTTATTAGCAAACAATTTCATAAGTTCATCCATCTTTCCACTCAAAACATTAATCTCTTCTATCGCATGAACCTTTTTACTAGTAGATCTTTTGGTGTGCCATTGAGAATAATTAACCATAATATTATCTAGGAGTTTAATAGGTTCTCCTAAAGTGATTTCCATGAAAGTGCCTCCCACGGCCGAATCTAAAAGATTTCTAGAAGCAAAATTCAATCCGGCACAAAAAAATTGTAAGACCATCGATAAATTTAATCCATGTGTAGGGCCATTGCGAATCGTTAATTTCATCCACTCCCAAGATTGTGTGAACATGCTCATGATCAAGTTGTTTAAAATTCATAATATCGTTTCTAAGAGAGATGATCTTAGCGGGAGGAAAATACTTAGAGAAAAAAGCATCTTTGCACTTATTCCACGAGTCAATACTATTTTTAGGCAAAGATGGAAACCAAGTTTTAGCATGATCTCTAAGCGAAAATGGAAATAGCTTCAACTTAACAATATCATTATCCACGTCTTTCTTCTTTTGCATATCACACAAATCAACAAAGTTGTTTAGATGAGTAGCCGCATCTTCACTAGGAAGGTCAGAGAATTGATCTTTCATGACAAGATTTAACAAAGCAGCATTAATTTCGAAAGATTCAGCATCGGTAAGAGGAGCAATCGGAGTGCTAAGAAAATCATTATTGTTGGTATTGGAAGAATCACACAATTTAGTATTATCTTGAGCCATCGTGACAAACAATCCGACACACAAGCACACAAGAGGCAAGTGAAAAAGAGGTGAACGGGAAAAAAGAGGGCGAATAAAACGACAAGGGTGAAGTAGGGGAGAAGGAAACGAGAGGCAAATGGCAAATAATGTAATGCAAGGGATAAAGAGTTTGTGATGGGTACTTGGTATGTCTTGACTTGTGTGTAGACTCCCCGGCAACGGCGCTAGAAATCCTTATTGCTACCTCTTGAGGATGCATTGGTTTTCCCCTGAAGAGGAAAGGGTGATGCAGCAAAGTAGCGTAAGTATTTCCCTCAGTTTTTTAGAACCAAGGTATCAATCCAGTAGGAGGCTACACTCAAATCCCTCATACCTGCACAAACAAATAAGAACCTTGCAACCAACGCGATAAAGGGGTTGTCAATCCCTTTATGGCCACTTGCAAAAGTGAGATCTGATAGAGATAATAAGATAAATATTTTTGGTATTTTTATGATGTAGATTGGAAAGTAAAGATTGCAAAATAAAATAGATCGGAAACTTATATGATGGAAAATAGACCAGGGGGCCATAGGTTTCACTAGTGGCTTCTCTCAGGATAGCATAAGTATTACGGTGGGTGAACACAATACTGTCGAGCAATTGATAGAAAAGTGCATAGTTATGAGAATATCTAGGCATGATCATGTATATAGGCATCATGTTCGCGACAAGTAGATTGAAACAATTCTACATCTTCTACTATTACTCCATAGATCGACCGCTATCCAGCATGCATCTAGAGTATTAAGTTCATAAGAATAGAGTAACGCATTAGGCAAGATGACATGATGTAGAGGGATAAACTCAAGCAATATGATATAAACCCCATCTTTTTATCCTCGATGGCAACAATACAATACCTGCCTTGCTACCCCTGCTTTCACTGGGAAAGGACACCGCAAGATTGAACCCAAAGCTAAGCACTTCTCCCATTGCAAGAAATATTAATCTAGTAGGCCAAACCAAACTAATAATTCGAAGAGACTTGCAAAGATAACAAATCATAGATAAAAGAATTCAAAGGAACACTGATTATATGGAACATTGATTATTATTTGGGCTAATGTGTGGCTTTTCGAGCTTAGGTCTAAATATATACTTGTCATAATGTAGGGGGCGGGGCACTATACTTTGTCTGATAAACATGGTGTACGTATGGAAGATGGTTTAGGTTATGGATATATAGTTAGTACATCAAATGTACTATTATTTGGAATCAACATCAAGTGTATTCAAAAAATAGAATTCGAGTTCATGTAGTACACATAGTTCATATCTATCTCTAGTAATCATGTGATGTGTTATTAAGGTAATACACGGATGATGGTTGAAGTTGGCAACAATGATGATTGTAGATTCTTATTGAAATAGAGAAACGAATTCAAATTCAGTTTGAATTGCAGCAGTAGTATGGACATTTGGAATGCACTAAAATGTAGGTATGAGTTAGTTACATGCATTATACAGCAAGCGAAAAAATTTAATTGGACATAACATGGATTCATACTCCCTCCTTCCATCTATATAGGCCGTAATGTGTTTTTTAAGACCGCCTTTGACTATTGACAAGATTAATAGTACATGACATGCACAATGTGAAAATTATATCATTGAAAGCTCCTTTCACACACGAATTAACAGTTAGCTTTGTGTAAGATGTCAGATATTACTGCTCTAATATTTGGTCAAAGTAAGCATCGAAAAACGCATTAGGCCCTATTTAGATGGAAGGAGGGAGTAGATTTGGATAGCATTTGTATAGTAAAACGGGGCAAGACTCTCTCTTTGTGTGGTGTGAATAGTTTTACTTTTTTCGATTTCTTTTTGGTTGAGGGAAGTGCGAATTGATTTGGTACGTACAAGTACAATATTACACGTTAGGCTTTTTCCAAAAATTCAACATGCACCTTATTATATCCCGAAAACTCAGATATCGTGCTCCCAAAACTGGCGCCTTCACAACCCGCGCCTTGCTATCCCGAAATTACAACGCGCGCGAAAACTCCCTCCAGCTGCCAAATTCCGACACGCAAAATCCCCTTCTAACCCTGAGCCGAAAGGGCCGCTAGATCAAATTGGTGGGGGGTACATTTGTAACAGACCCTACATTTTGGACAAGCGCGTCCCTAAGTCATGGTTCACCCCCTCCCGTCGCCTCCTTTTCGCCATTCGAAATCCAAGGCCGCCATAACCTCTCCGCTCCAGCCGCAAAACCCCACCCTCCTTCGTCCGCCACCTCACCGCTGCCCAGCCGGAGTCTCTTCCCCAACGACGTCGTCCATCGCAACAGCTCGATGTCCCTCGCCCACCTCCCCAGATGAGGATCCTTTGTCCATCTCGTCGTCCCGCCAGTTCAGCCACCCCATCCTCCACCTCCAAGGGAGCTGCTCCGATGATCGCCTTGTCTATCACGGTTGCTCCATCCCCACAGCGCCGCTTTAACCTGCTCCACCGAAACCGCAACATCCTCACCGACTCCTCGGACGAAGCCGAGGCCTACTTGGCGCCACCAAAGAGGTTGTACACTCATTGCATCGCACCTTCTCCTTAACTCAAACTCCCGTCGCCGACGGTGCTCCATCCCGCACCCCCATGGAGCGGCTACCTTGAAGTCAGTGCCGCGAGCGACATCTCCACGGCGTCCCTCCCCCAGTGCGAGGCCCCTTTGGCGGCAGCGTCCATACCATCCGGATCTATTACTACTGCTCTGGCTCTTGCTCGCTTGCTCGCTCGCCCAGCTGCTGCTGCTCCGGCTCTCGCTCGCTCGCTCGCGCTGCTGCTACTGCTCCCCCCCTCGCTCGGGCTGCTGCTCTACTCAAATTTAGCTACACTTCAGTCGACTGAATTGACT
>NC_041381.1:261359692-261371583 GCF_002162155.2 Triticum dicoccoides | reverse complement strand
ACTGAATTGACTTTTGGGTCAGTCGATTTTCAGGGGGTGGGGGGGGGGGCTCGCCGGAGTTAAGGAAGAACCATCCTCAGTGGGGACGTGGGATCGCCGGAGAGGTACCCCACTATCTATCTTATGGTTTAAGGTGGGGGCGGGGGGCCTAGTGGGCTGGCCGGGGCGGCGGGGCAGCGGCAAACCGGCAGTGGGAAGTTGTTTCAGGGTGGCGAGGCGGCGTTGGGGCCGGCGGTTCAGCCGGTGGTGGCTGGCATCTCAGGGGGATGCAGGTTGAAGATGAACCGCAGGCCCTCCCCAAACTACATGTCAAATGCCTCTCTGCTACCATTGCGTTCAGTTTCGACAGTAACATTCAGATTCCACAGTAAATTTTAGTTTCGACTGTTAAGTTCAGAGTCAGCAGTTTTTACCTCATCTGTTGTAGTCAGGTGCTTTTTGGTGATGTAAATTTTACATCTATTTTACATCATCTATTGAAGATGCTATTAGAATCCCACTTAAAATTGATGATGTCTGTCTTGTGTTGCTTCAGCCTTGACATCTTACGGCTCACTGGAGCTGCTCCAACGACAAAATGATCCATCACAACAGAGCAGTGCCCTGGATGACGTCTACAGATTCCTTAGATCTTCCTCCACACCTTCGATAGCCACCTCTGCCTCAACTGCTTCAGTGACCAACCCAATGATGCTGAGGTCGACATGGCTACAGCAAAGAGGTTGTTCACTTGTTGCATCACTTATTACTATACATTCATGTTGATCCATTAGGGCTATTTTGGTTCAACGGAAAAACATAGCAATAGGGAATTTTCCAATGACACTCTACTATTCAATTATTCATGCATTTTGTTGAAAGGAATAAAGCAAAACATCCACCTGGACCTACTTTTCAAAATCATATGCCTGAAAACAAGACCAAGTGCATTAGTGGCAGAATAACATTCTAACAGTACACGCTTTCATATGGTTTCACTTTATTTTGGCCATGTTTCTTTGCATTCCTCTGCTCTTCCAATTCCTGTAAACCAAACATCCAAGTTGACAGAAATCCTGTGTTTACAAATGCTCTTTTTACCATGTGCATTCCTATTCTATTCCAGTGTTTTTCCTATCCCTGCATTTTTAGAAACATGCAAGACAAATGAGCCCTAATAGAATTACTTCAGTTATAGGTAGGTGTCGAAGGGAACTTTGTGTGGTTTGTCTTGCTCTTGCCGCAACGTCGTCCACCTCACATGAGCTGCTCCATCGACAGAAGCATCCACCAAACCAGACATCACGACTCCTGACCGTCGTTCGCCGCCTCTGATCTCCTTCCCTGCCGCCGGCACCCACCGCAACGTCATCACCATCATCAACTCAGTAGATGAACCTGAGGAGTACACGGGTCCACAAGAGAGGTCGCACTCTTTTGTTTCTGCTTATGTTATGCATTGCTTAAAGTTACCTGCTACTTTATCGTCCTGTTCACCTGTTGGACTCCAAGTCAGGTCCAAATTAATGTTCAAACTTGAGTTCTAAATTAGTTGTGGGGCACATATTGAGGAAGCAATGAATAGTATCTCTGTCTAATATCTGGTTCACCTAGGGTATGCCTATGTTGTTCATCTTGGGTGGGAAACAAATAGTAAAGCAATCATCATTTGTCTTTTTATTAAATTAAAGCAATCATCAGCCTGCTATCACTATTTTTGGATCCATCCACTGGTTGTTACCATCACTCTAAATTTCTGCATGCTCTCCTTACATAATCTCACCATATTTTTTCGTATGCATGTCAGATATTGTACACAGTCATGCTGAACATGTAGAGAAAAAGAGAAGAGTTTTGCGCGGCAATACAATGTCATGCAGACATCGCTCCATGGTTGTAACACCCACGATGCGGCTATATCTCCCACGTGTCGAAGCACGACTTAGAGGCATAACCGCATGGTGGTTTTGTCGCAAGAAGGGTCATCTTCACACAATCCCATGTAATGAATAAGAATGGGATAAAGAGTTGGCTTACAATCGCCACTTCACACAATGAACATATAATAAATCATACATCATTCAGAGTACACACATATAGTCCGACTACGGACGAAGCCAAAAGAAAAGAAGATAACCCAACTGCTAGATCCCTGATCGTCCCAACTGGGCTCCACTACTGATCAACATGATACGAAACATAGCAACGACCAAGGTCTTCGTTGAGCTCCCATCTGAGCTCGGTTGCATCACCTGTACTGGTATCATCGGCACCTGCAACTGTTGTGATAGTATCTGGTGAGTCATGAGGACACAGCAATCTCAAAACCCGCGAGATCAAGACTATTTAAGCTTATGGGAAAGGAAGGGGTAAAGTGGTGAGGCTGCAGCAGCGACTAAGCATATATGGTGGCTAACATACGCAAATAAGAGCGAGAAGAGAAGCAAATGGAACGGTCTTGAACTAGCAATGATCAAGAAGTGATCCTGAACTCCTACTTACGTCAAACATAACCCAAAACCGTGTTCACTTCCCGGACTCCGCCGAAAAGAGACCATCACGGCTACACACGCTGTTGATGCGTTTTAATTCGTATCTGGTGTCAAGTTATCTACAACCAGACATTAACAAATTCCCATCTGCCTATAACCGCAGGCACGGCTTTCGAAAGTTTATACCCTGCAGGGGTGTCCCAACTTAGCCCATGATAAGCTCTCGTGATCAATGGAAGACCCGATCAGACTCGGAATCCCGGTTTACAAGACATTTTGACAATGGTAAAACAAGACCAGCAAAGCCTCCCGCTGTGCCGACAAATCCTGATAGGAGCTGCACATATCTCGTTCTCAGGGCACACCGAATGAGCCAGACGTCGGGTTGGCATAGACCCTGATTGCCCAGGGGGTGCCGGACATCGCTCAGTTTGGACCAGCACCCGGAGGAGCACTGGCCCGGGGGGGTAAATAAAGATGACCCTTGAGTCTGCAGAACCCAAGGGAAAAAGGCTTTGGTGGCAAATGTTAAAACCAATGTTGGGCCTTGCTGGAGGAGTTTTATTCAAAGCGAACTGTCAAGGGGGTCCCATAAATCACCCAACCGCGTAAGGAACGCAAAATCCGGGAACATAACACCGGTATGACAGAAACTAGGGAGGCAAGAGTGGAACAAAACACCAGGCATAAGGCCGAGTCTTCCACCCTTTACCAAGTATATAGATGCATTAATAATATAAAAGATATTGTGATATCCCAATCATAATCCTGTCCATCATGGAGCAATCTTCAACTTCACCTGCAACTAGCAACGCTATAAGAGGGCTGAGCAAAGCGGTAACATAGCCAAGCAACGGTTTGCTAGGAAGGGTGAAAAGGTTAGAGGCTGACATGGCAATATGGGAGACATGGTAAACAAGGGATAGGCAGCGCATCATAGCGATAGAACGAAGCAACTAGCAAGCAAAGATAGAAGTGATATCGAGGGTAAAGGTCATCTTGCCTGAGATTCCGCAAGGAAGAAGAACGAGTCCATGAAGAAGACAAACGGACGTAGTCGAACGAATCCTCACAACTCCGGAACAAAACCGAAGCTAACGAGAGAAGCAAACCGGAAAGAAGCAAACAATATGGTAAACAACCATCACATAAGCATGGCATGATGCACAACCAAGGATGATGCATGTCCGGTTTAATGAGGCATGGCATGGCAAAGTGCAACAAACAATACTACAAGTTAAATGGAGCTCAATATGCAACGAGTTGCATATTGACGGAACACCACATCAATTATTTAGTTCTCTCTCGGTTAGGTTACCAAACAATATTAAATGTTGTTAAGCATGGCAAGAGGTGAAGCATAAATAAAATAACTATTTAGCAAGTTTAAATGAGGCCGGAACAACAAACAACAATTCCGGAAAGTCCCCATGTCACTTAGTAGTTTAATGCAAACACAATTTTAAACCATTTTAAATGTTGTTATCATGATGCGGATGGCATATGCAAGTTTATGCAATTTTTATGAAAAAGTTGACATGAGCATGTTGAAACGAGGCATTTGTCACCATGGTGGAAGGAAAACGGTGCCACGGCGGCGAAACGAAAATGGTGCCACGACAACATTTCGATGATCCGATAACTCGAGGAGGTACCGGTGCAACAGGAAGTGTGACGTGAGCGAGTCATGCAAGATGGTGGGGTGATCCTGGATTCCGGGTTCCCACGGGACGGCGGCATGGAAAACGAGGAATGTGCAAAGACAAACGGCCACGGTGCAAACACGAGCATCACATACAACACACATTCATTCGGTCCACGGTTGATCATCGTCTCGGGATTATACCTTTGAAGCGTGCGTTTTCGGAGCGGTTCGGGTTCGGTACGATGTAGAGGAAGTAGTTTTTCACGGGTCGTAGGGGAAGTAGTCGTTCACGTTCGTCTCGGAGAGGTACTTGACGAATCCAACATCTTCGGGGCGACGGTAGTGGTACACACGACGACGAGGTACTTGTCGGTCCGGTCTTGGCGGTGTAGATGTACACGTTGTCGGGGTACTTGTCACATCACCGGGTGTAGTCGTACACGTTCGAAGCAGAACTTGGCGTATCCATGTTGTTGCGGCCACGGTCTTGACGTCAACAGCGCTAGGCAACAGAGAGCACGCACATAGGGCACGACAGAGGTTGTGCACGCAGCAACGGGTCGGCCAAAAGAGGCAGAGGCCATGGCGCCATGGATGAGCGACAGCGGCGGATCCGGGTCTCGCGGGGGCGGATCTGGCTGGAGTCGGGACGAAGGCCATCTCTGGCGGTGTGACTTGGTGGTGGGGCCGGCGCGAGGAGACGGGGCGGCACTCGCCGGAGTCGGGGCCGAAGGGGACGGATCGAGGGGGCTCCTCCCCTGACGACGGAGCTGACAAGGTGATGGCACTGGGTAGACGAGGAGGTGGGCGAGGAGGTCCTGGCACGTTGGCTGCCTAGTGGTGCGACGCAAGGAAGTAGAGGCCGGCGTGGGGAAGGAGCAGGTCCGGAGCGATGATGAGCCGAAGGACGGTGAGGAAGAGGGAGCTCCTCTCCCTGGCACGAGGAGGGAGACGTGAGGCAGGGGGCGCCGTAGTTGGCCAGCAGCAGGGCATCACGGAGGAGCAGGAGAAGGGGAGGCGAAGGCGCGGGGAGCACCTCTCCCTGGAGCGATGCAGGCGAGCATGAGATGGCATCGGGGAAGGCGGCAAGGCAGGTGGAGGGGCCGCCGACGTGGTGGAGCGAGGGGGTCGGGCGCAGGAGGCGCAGGCGTGGCCATGGACGACGGCGAGGAGGGTTGAGGGCGGCGGTGCTCGTGGAAGCGAGAGGGAGAGATCGAGAGGATGGCGCGGGGATCTGCTCCTCTCTGCGTGCCGCAGCGCAGGAGGAGGACGATGGGGAAAAAGGGATAGAGAGGAGGGGGGTTCGAGCGATGGGTGCGGCTAGGGTTAGAGCAGCGGTTTAGGTGGGCTGGGCCTAGGGAGACTTGGCCGGCCTGGTGGGGAGGAGAATGGCCAGGGGCCTGACTGCTAGGCTCTCTTCTCCCTCTCTCTTCAAAACTCTTCCAAAAACAGAAAAGCAAAGAAAGAAAGGGAGAGAAAAGAAATGAGTGGACAAGAATAAGGGCATGAGGGTAATCTTCCCGGACTCGCAAAAATATGCTCGTTCCAAGAAAAATAGAAAGGCCACGATTGAAAGATTTAAATTCAAATTCATTTGAATTAAATTCAAATGATTTGAATAGGAAGTGAGGGTTTGGGAAGGTCCAAAAATGTTCGGATTTTTGGTGGAGCTCCGGAAAATGACGAAATAATTTATTGGACAACATTTGAGGTCAACTCGGAGCAGAAAAGGCATGGGATTTATTTTTGCAAGTGGGTTATGGGTAATTCCAAATAAATGGAATAATTTATAATATCTCCCTAAATATCGGGAGGGTATGCTATAAAGAGAAATCACCATGTGAATATCCCTCGGTTTAAATAGATCAAAAGATCTATGCAATTTATTTAGTTGAGTTTTAAAAATTAAATGGCATGATGGCATGATGACATGATGCAATGCAAATGAAGCTAAGAAGAATGCAACAAACAAAACAAATCACACGACGAAACTCGGAGTAGCTGGAAGTCTTCTGGAGCGTCGGTCTCGGGGCGTCACAACACTCCACCACTACAAGAGTGTCAGTGTACTAGAATAGGGGTACCCTAGTATCCCGAACTTGTGCACGGGCAGTTGCAGGGCCCCGCGGCAAGGCTTGTCGGGCGACCACCAAGGTCCTCCGTGGTTCCCTTGGAGCCATTCAAGAACAAAGTATTCAAGCTCAGGAGACAAGGCCCCGGCAAGTGGAGCTTGCCGGGAAGGCCAACCAAGGCATTTTCAAGGAACTTGCCGCGACGCGCCGCGTGTCCCGGCAAGGCACGGTGAGCGACAAGCTTCCGGGCCCGATAAGACAACGGCTGCGGCAAGGCGCTTGCCGCGGCAGGCGGCCACTCTGTGCCCACGCTCCAGCGCATCCACCAACGTGTCGCTCTGGGGGCCTTTCCAGGCGCGCGTGGCAGGAGGCTGTGCAGCCAGCGGTGCGCGGTGGCATGCGAAGCTGACAAGATCGCCATCGTGGCGAGTGGTGGCGCCCCTGACGGTCCTTTTCTGCACTATTTGGGCTACACAGACGGGCATTTAATGCCCTTGTCCCCTGCCCTCAGGGTTAGGTAGGAAACACTGTACAAGTAATTGTACCAACCACCTCGCTTTTTACATTTGTACCCTTGTTTACGTTGCCACCTGTCGGTGACCCCTTTAGCGTATAAAAGGAGGACCATGCGCAACGTAGGGGGGGTTGGGTTCATTCGGAAGCCAGAAGTACACTTAGCTCTCTCGAGCAAAAACATAATAGAATCAGACAAGCAGCAGTAGGACTATTATCTCTCGAAGAGCTCCGAAGCTGGGTAAACTGCTTGTGTGCTTCGCCTCGATCTGCTCTTCGTGCGACCTCCTCCCCCCGCCGAACCGAAAGGGGCTCGGTCCGCCGGCCCCATAGGTGTTCGTGGATCAGTTTCCCCGACAAAGAGGATCTCGTCCCGAGATCTAGGATGGCACCGGAGAGAAACAGAAGAGGAAGAGAAGAGGTAAAACTAAGTTGCTTCTTCGACAAAAGAGTGAAACCAAAGAACCTTGAGAAGTTGAAAAGTTGAGAGAAAGAACACAACGGAGTTGAACACAATTGAGAGCACTGCGGTAAAAAATAGAAACAAGGAACACCACATGAACCTTGGAGGTTGCAAAGCTATGAATGACGACTACAATTGACAAGAAGGAATTGAACCCGCTCTGGTTGAAACAAGATAAGAATGAATAATAATGATATAATTTTGGCAGCACTCCGACTGAAAATGGAAGGAATTGAACATGAACTTGAGAAGATGGGATGATACTTGATGAAATCAACAACATACTGCCTCCGGAACTATTGAAAGAATGGCACAATGGGGAAGAAGGATTTCAGACAGCGATCCGGAAGAAAAGAGAGGCAAAATTTGACAAGATGAAAGAACTTGAATGAGAACACAACACTCCGGTTAAATGGATAAGCATGAAAAGAACACGATCCTCAATTCGAGAAGATGAGTGAAGAGAGCAACATCACAATGTCTCCGGAAGAAAGAATAGAAGATAGATCATTGGAATAACAGAATGAAGAAGAAAATGCCAACTTTTGCCACAAATGAATTTGGAAAGCATCCTTGCAAGAAGGTTAGAGCGGAGTTGTTGGAAAACCAACAACGGAAGGCACAAGCTTGTTGTGGGCTTATGGCAAACATCTCAAAATGATGAGGTGACAACCGACCACTAACAGAAACAATTGATTGCTTGAGATCAATGAAGAGATGAAAACTGCTTTTGCCGAGAGGATAGGATAAAAACTTGGATCATTGATAAGCACCACGATACAACATTCCTTAGGGAAGGCTTTAGGTGAAATCTATACCAAGATAACTCCAACGAAGAGATTGATGGATTTAAAATACCTCGTTCTTGACAACATATGAATCATGAAACATGAAGGAAAATTGTCAAGAGTGACATAACACCATCTCAAAAGATAAGGTAGGAGAATTGCACTTTGGAATGCAAGATGAAGAATGCTTGAACTCCTCTGAAAAGAATCTCGATCAACACTTCGAGAAGGAATTAAATCCTTGATGAACCATCATGTAGAGCCTCCATGAAGAACTTTGGTAACAAAAGGATGATAGAAAGAAAGAGAAGTTGGAAATACAAGGTGAAGCCGTGCAATGATTTAGATGGAGCTTCGCAATGATATATCCGAGAGAACTTGGAACTCCGGAAAGAAAAGATGAACACTAGAACCGAGAATTACTTCATCATGAACAACCTCCGGAAGAAAAGAATTAATCACTTGGATGAAACAATAATAAGAATTACGTTATGCCTGTCCTTCACCAATTTAAATTGATGACAAGCAATGGATTTGGCATACTACTTATTCTCGTAGAAAGGATTAAGAGAGATATAGCGCCAACTTGAGGAAGGTCTTCAACAACCACCGGTAGGACTGAAACAACAAAAGAACGAATGAATTGATACGATAACGAAGGAAGAGAAATCTTGAACGAACCACTGTAATAATTGAAAATGAAAGTAGCGAAGGCACAAATCACCGGGAAGAATTGGAAAATGAATGAAGATACTTGACAAAATTTAGATATAAGAGAACAAAGAGATCGTGAACTGATTAGAGGATATTTGAATGATGCACCGGAAGAATTCAAGAACGAGAGTTGAAAGCTGAGAATGAATAATTCTGAGATGATTGGCTCCGGAGAATGAAACTGAAGAGACTCCTGAATTGCTCTGGATGGGTGAAAAGAATTCTCACAATCGAAAACAATTATGAGGATGGCATGAAGCTAGAACCACGAATCTTGAAGAGAATGGAGCAAGATTGAAGAGAGATCCTTCTTCAGTCTTCAAATGTTGAGAATGATGATGAGAACCACCATGAATTGTTGAGATACTCCGAGAGAATGAAAAATAGAAAGGTTGAATCAACGATGAAAGAATTTGAAAGATCTTGGAGAAGGACATATGACTGATGAGAATTCATTCTTACATCAAACTTCAAAATGAATTTGGGAATAGCTCCGGAATAATTAGAAGAGTCAGGTAAGATCCTGGAAAAAGACCTGTGGGTTAGGGCCCACTCAAAAGGAAAACACTGTTGAAGGATTGCTTGAAATAGAGGTTACACCGGTAGAATTAAATGGCTTGAATGAGATAACAACCTCGAAAATAACTTGAACGGATTGAGAATGGAAACACAAATCTTCTGAGATATCTTCGGCACTTCGGATATGAAGAGAGAGAGGTGAACGATTATGAGAGGCACCGGCATGAGAAAACATTTGAAAGGAGGAAAGAGATATGATCGACAAAGCTTGAATTGAATCCACTAGAGAAGAAAAGAGACAAAGAATAATAAACTTGAAGCTCGTGAGCATCTTCTTGAGAATCACCAGATAAGAACATTGAAAGAATCGAATGAAGAGACTTCCCACAAATAAAAGGATATATGATTAAGAAATCTGAGTCCTTGAAGAAAAAGGGGTGGGAGGGTGGGAAAACAAAGGCAACTTGGGACAGATGAAACAAACACTGTTGAGAAAACTTAGAATTGATCTTGCGGATGGGGAGAATGATGGGATCATCTCGAAGAGAAGCGCACCGGTTGGAAAAGAATTAACATGACGACCTCGATAATCAAGAAGGATTAGCACTCCCATAGAAATATGAGAACAACATTTAGGGAAGGTATGGATTCAACATTTGACTTCGAAGCAACTCGAATACCACAAATAAAACAAAACAAAGGATTTGGCTTGCAGAATAAGCCGGAACAAACATATGATAGAGATTCCGTCCGAAGTTTTCGTGGTGGGGCCCACACGGGCTCGAGTGTACAGCACCATCATGTACAAGGCAGTGCACATGACATACGAAGTGTCCCCGAACCAGCATAGCCAAGGGTTCTTTAAGACACAACGAGACCACTGTAAAAACGACCGTGGAAAGGCGGACCACTAGACGTCGAACCCCAATCTCATATCATGCATCTGTCGAAAACATATTCTAGGAGCTACTTGAATTCCTACCTATAAAACTCCCGAAACTTTCTTGTTATGCAATCTGGTGTTGGGGATACAGGGGAAGCAATATATATCTCACCCAAAACTAACAATCCCTACATCCAAGTTGTATCCATCCGTGAACACATAACCAAGAAACCTTCAGAAATCGTGTACCTCAACCTTCGAAAAGCATCCGTTATACGAGTTATGGCAATACTCCCGAACTCGCCCCAGTACTGGGTTATCGAGGTTATCTCACCAACAACTGCATAAAAGAGATTTTCGATGTCGGCAAAACTTAGGTATTCCAGAACTGCAACGATAAAATTGTGACGACAACACCTCGGAGCTCAACTCCCCGGGTCAAAGCCACATAATAGACAGGAGGCACCAAGAACAATGTTCTCGTCACAAAACCATCGGAACGATTCCAAGATACCTGCGTGATCCTAAAATTTTTTTTAGTGAAATTTGAGGAGAGGAAAGTCAAAACATCTACGTCAGGAGACCTCACCAGAGCGACGAAGGGACTGAGGAGTAAAAAGAATCCTACTCTCCGATATGTATAATCCAAAGACTCAAAACATTTTTTTGATCTAGACTCAACAACGCCAGCAAACAATCAAGCAGGGGGCTCCTAAGTCGGGGATGGCTCTGATTACCAACTTGTAACACCCACGATGCGGCTATATCTCCCACGTGTCGAAGCACGACTTAGAGGCATAACCGCATGGTGGTTTTGTCGCAAGAAGGGTCATCTTCACACAATCCCATGTAATGAATAAGAATGGGATAAAGAGTTGGCTTACAATCGCCACTTCACACAATGAACATATAATAAATCATACATCATTCAGAGTACACACATATAGTCCAACTACGGACGAAGCCAAAAGAAAAGAAGATAACCCAACTACTAGATCCCTGATCGTCCCAACTGGGCTCCACTACTGATCAACATGAAACGAAACATAGCAACGACCAAGGTCTTCGTTGAGCTCCCATCTGAGCTTGGTTGCATCACCTGTACTGGTATCATCAGCACCTGCAACTGTTGTGATAGTATCTGGTGAGTCAGGAGGACTCAGCAATCTCAAAACCCGCGAGATCAAGACTATTTAAGCTTATGGGAAAGGAAGGGGTAAACTGGTGAGGCTGCAGCAGCGACTAAGCATATATGGTGGCTAACATACGCAAATAAGAGCGAGAAGAGAAGCAAATGGAACGGTCGTGAACTAGCAATGATCAAGAAGTGATCCTGAACTCCTACTTACGTCAAACATAACCCAAAACCGTGTTCACTTCCTGGACTCCGCCGAAAAGAGACCATCACGGCTACACACGCTGTTGATGCGTTTTAATTCGTATCTGGTGTCAAGTTGTCTACAACCGGACATTAACAAATTCCCATCTGCCTATAACCACAGGCACGGCTTTCGAAAGTTTATACCCTACAGGGGTGTCCCAACTTAGGCCATGATAAGCTCTCGCGATCAACGAAGGAATAGACCTTCTCCCAGGAAGACCCGATCAAACTCGGAATCCCGGTTTATAAGACATTTCGACAATGGTAAAACAAGACCAGCAAAGCCTCCCGCTGTGCCGACAAATCCCGATAGGAGCTGCACATATCTCGTTCTCAGGGCACACCGGATGAGCCAGACGTCGGGTTGGCGTAGACCCTGATTGCCCAGGGGGCGCCGGACATCGCTCAGTTTGGACCAGCACCCGGAGGAGCACTGGCCCGG
>NC_041381.1:261330709-261359442 GCF_002162155.2 Triticum dicoccoides | reverse complement strand
GGGGGGGGTAAATAAAGATGACCCTTGAGTCTGCAGAACCCAAGGGAAAAAGGCTTAGGTGGCAAATGTTAAAACCAATGTTGGGCCTTGCTGGAGGAGTTTTATTCAAAGCGAACTGTCAAGGGGTTCCCATAAATCACCGAACCACGTAAGGAACGCAAAATCCAGGAACATAACACCGGTATGACGGAAACTAGGGCGGCAAGAGTGGAACAAAACACCAGGCATAAGGCCGAGTCTTCCACCCTTTACCAAGTATATAGATGCATTAATAATATAAAAGATATTGTGATATCCCAATCATAATCCTGTCCATCATGGAGCAATCTTCAACTTCACGTGCAACTAGCAACGCTATAAGAGGGCTGAGCAAAGCGGTAACATAGCCAAGCAACGGTTTGCTAGGAAGGGTGAAAAGGTTAGAGGCTGACATGGCAATATGGGAGACATGGTAAACAAGGGATAGGCAGCGCATCATAGTGATAGAACGAAGCAACTAGCAAGCAAAGATAGAAGTGATATCGAGGGTAAAGGTCATCTTGCGGGAGATTCCGCAAGGAAGAAGAACGAGTCCATGAAGAAGACAAACGGACGTAGTCGAACGAATCCTCACAACTCCGGAACGAAACCGAAGCTAACGAGAGAAGCAAACCGGAAAGAAGCAAACAATATGGTAAACAACCATCACATAAGCATGGCATGATGCACAACCAAGGATGATGCATGTCCGGTTTAATGAGGCATGGCATGGCAAAGTGCAACAAACAATACTACAAGTTAAATGGAGCTCAATATGCAACGAGTTGCATATTGACGGAACACCACATCAATTATTTAGTTCTCTCTCCGTTAGGTTACCAAACAATATTAAATGTTGTTAAGCATGGCAAGAGGTGAAGCATAAATAAACTAAATATTTAGGCAAGTTTAAATGAGGCCGGGACAACAAACAACAATTCCGGAAAGTCCCCATGTCATTTAGTAGTTTAATGCAAACACAATTTTAAACCATTTTAAATGTTGTTATCATGATGCGGATGGCATATGCAAGTTTATGCAATGTTTATGAAAAAGTTGACATGAGCATGTTGAAACGAGGCATTTGTCACCATGGCGGAAGGAAAACGGTGCCACGGCGGCGAAACCAAAATGGTGCCACGACAACATTTCGATGATCCGATAACTCGAGGAGGTACCGGTGCAACAGGAAGTGTGATGTGAGCGAGTCATGCAAGATGGTGGGGTGATCCCGGATTCCGGGTTCCCACGGGACGGCGGCATGGCAAACGAGGAACGTGCAAAGACAAACAGGCCCGGTGCAAACACGAGCATCACATACAACACACATTCATTCAGTCCACGGTTGATCGTCGTCTCGGGATTATACCTTTGAAGCGTGCGTTTTCGGAGCGGTTCGGGTTCGGTACGATGTAGAGGAAGTAGTTGTTCACGGGTCGTAGGGGAAGTAGTCGTTCACGTTCGTCTCGGAGAGGTACTTGACGAATCCAACATCTTCGGGGCGACGGTAGTGGTACACACGACGACGAGGTACTTGTCGGTCCGGTCTTGGCGGTGTAGATGTACACGTTGTCGGGGTACTTGTCACATCACCAGGTGTAGTCGTACACGTTCGAAGCAGAACTTGGCGTATCCATGTTGTTGCGGCCACGGTCTTGACGTCAACAGCGCTAGGCAGCAGAGGGCACGCACATAGGGCAAGGCAGAGGTTGTGCACGCAACAACGGGTCGGCCAAAAGAGGCAGAGGCCATGGCGCCATGGATGAGCGACAGCGGCGGATCCGGGTCGCGCGGGGGCGGATCCGGCTGGAGTCGGGACGAAGGCCATCTCTGGCGGTGTGACTTGGTGGTGGGGCCGGCGCGAGGAGACGGGGCGGCACTCGCCGGAGTCGGCGCCGAAGGGGACGGATCGAGGGGCTCCTCCCCTGACGACGGAGCTGACAAGGTGATGGCGCCGGGTAGACGAGGAGGTGGGCAAGGAGGTCCTGGCACGGTGGCTGCCTAGTGGTGCGACGCAAGGAAGGAGAGGCCGGCGTGGGGAAGGAGCAGGTCCGGAGCGATGATGAGCCGAAGGACGGCGAGGAAGAGGGAGCTCCTCTCCCTGGCACGAAGAGGGAGACGTGAGGCAAGGGGCACCGTAGTTGGCCGGCAGCAGGGCATAACGGAGGAGCAGGAGAAGGGGAGGCGAAGGCGCGGGGAGCATCTCTCCCTGGAGCGATGCGGGCGAGCATGAGATGGCATCGGGGAAGGCGGCAAGGCAGGTGGAGGGGCCGCCGGCATGGTGGAGCGAGGGGGTCGGGCGCAGGAGGCGCAGATGTGGCCATGGACGACGGCGAGCAGGGTTGAGGGCGGCGGTGCTCGTGGAAGCGAGAGGGAGAGATCGAGAGGACGGCGCGGGGCTCTGCTCCTTTCTGCGTGCCGCAACGCAGGAGGAGGACGATGGGGAAAAAGGGATCGAGAGGAGGGGGGTTCGAGCGATGGGTGCGGCTCGGGTTAGAGCAGCGGTTTAGGTGGGCTGGGCCTAGGGAGACTGGGCCGGCCTGGTGGGGAGGAGAATGGCCAGGGGCCTGACTGCTGGGCTCTCTTCTCCCTCTCTCTTCAAAACTCTTCCAAAAACAGAAAAGCAAAGAAAGAAAGGGAGAGAAAAGAAATGAGTGGACAAGAATTAGGGCATGAGGGTAATTTTCCCGGACTCGCAAAAATATGCTCGTTCCAAGAAAAATAGAAAGGCCACGATTGAAAGATTTAAATTCGAATTCATTTGAATTAAATTCAAATGATTTGAATAGGAAGGAGGGTTTGGGAAGGTCCAAAAATGTTCGGATTTTTGGTGGAGCTCCGGAAAATGACGAAATAATTAATTGGACTATGTTTGAGGTCAACTCAGAGCAGAAAAGGCATGGGATTTATTTTGCCAGTGGGTTATGGGTAATTCCAAATAAATGGAATAATTTATAATATCTCCCTAAATATCGGGAGGGTATGTTATAAAGAGAAATCACCATGTGAATATCCCTCGATTTAAATAGATCAAAAGATCTATGCAATTTATTTACTTGAGTTTTAAAAATTAAATGGCATGATGGCATGATGACATGATGCAATGCAAATGAAGCTAAGAAGAATGCAACAAACAAAACAAATCACATGACGAAACTCGGTGTAGCTGGAAGTCTTCTGGAGCGTCGGTCTCGGGGCGTCACAACACTCCACCACCACAAGAGGATCTCGTCCCGATATCTAGGATGGCACCGGAGAGAAACAGAAGAGGAAGAGAAGAGGTAAAACTAAGTTGCTTCTTCGACAAAAGAGTGAAACCAAAGAACCTTGAGAAGTTGAAAAGTTGAGAGAAAGAACACAACGGAGTTGAACACAATTGAGAGCACTGCGGTAGAAAATAGAAACAAGGAACACCACGTGAACCTTGGAGGTTGCAAAGCTATGAATGACGACTACAATTGACAAGAAGGAATTGAACCCGCTCTGGTTGAAACAAGATAAGAATGAATAAGAATGATATAATTTTGGCAGCACTCCGACTGAAAATGGAAGGAATTGAACATGAACTTGAGAAGATGGGATGATACTTGATGAAATCAACAACATACTGCCTCCGGAACTATTGAAAGAATGGCACAATGGGTAAGAAGGATTTCAGACAGCGATCCGAAAGAAAAGAGAGGCAAAATTTGATAAGATGAAAGAACTTGAATGAGAACACAACACTCCGGTTAAATGGATAAACATGAAAAGAACACGATCCTCAATTCGAGAAGATGAGTGAAGAGAGCAACATCACAATGTCTCCGGAAGAAAGAATAGAAGATAGATCATTGGAATAACAGAATGAAGAAGAAAATGCCAACTTCTGCCAAAAATGAATTTGGAAAGCATCCTTGGAAGAAGGTTAGAGCGGAGTTGTTGGAAAACCAACAACGGAAGGCACAAGCTTGTTGTGGGCTTATGGCAAACATCTCAAAATGATGAGGTGACAACCGACCACTAACAGAAACAATTGATTGCTTGAGATCAATGAAGAGATGAAAACTTCTTTTGCCGAGAGGATAGGAGAAAAACTTGGATCATTGATAAGCACCACGATACAACATTCCTTAGGGAAGGCTTTAGGTGAAATCTATACCAAGATAACTGCAACGAAGAGATTGATGGATTTAAAATACATCGTTCTTGACAACATATGAATCATGAAACATGAAGGAAAATTGTCAAGAGTGACATAACACCATCTCAAAAGATAAGGTAAGAGAATTGCACTTTGGAATGCAAGATGAAGAATGCTTGAACTCCTCTAAAAAGAATCTCGATCAAAACTTAGAGAAGGAATTAAATCCTTGATGAACCATCATGTAGAGCCTCCATGAAGAACTCCGGTAACAAAAGGATGATAGAAAGAAAGAGAAGTTGAAAATACAAGGTGAAGCCTTGCAATGATTTAGATGAAGCTTCGCGATGATATATCCTAGAGAACTTGGAACTCCGGAAAGAAAAGATGAACACTAGAACCGAGAATTACTTCATCATGAACAACCTCCGGAAGAAAAGAATTAATCACTTGGATGAAACAATAATAAGAATTACGTTATGCCTGTCCTTCACCAATTTAAATTGATGACAAGCAATGCATTTGGCATACTACTTATTCTCGTAGAAAGGATTAAGAGAGATATAGCGCCAACTTGAGGAAGGTCTTCAACAACCACCGGTAGGACTGAAACAACAAAAGAACAAATCAATTGATACGATAACGAAGGAAGAGAAATCTTGAATGAACCGTCGTAATAATTGAAAATGGAAGTAGCAAAGGCACAAATCACCGGGAAGAATTGGAAAATGAATGAAGATACTTGATAAAATTTAGATATAAGAGAACAAAGAGATAGTGAACTGATTAGAGGATATTTGAACGATGCACCGGAAGAATTCAAGAACGAGAGTTGAAAGCTGAGAATGAATAATTCTGAGATGATTGGCTCCGGAGAATGAAATTGAAGAGACTCCTGAATTTCTCTGGATGGGTGAAAAGAATTCTCACAATCGAAAACAATTATGAGGATGGCATGAAGCTAGAACCACGAATCTTGAAGAGAATGGAGCAAGATTGAAGAGAAATCCTTCTTCGGTCCTCAAATGTTGAGAATGATGATGAGAACCACCATGAATTGTTGAGATACTCCGGGAGAATGAAAAATAGAAAGGTTGAATCAACAATGAAAGAATTTGAAAGATCTTGGAGAAGGACATATGACTGATGAGAATTCATTCTTACATCAAACTTCAAAATGAATTTGGGAATAGATCCGGAATAATTAGAAGAGTCAGGTAAGATCCTGGAAAAAGACCTGTGCGTTAGGGCCCACTCAAAAGGAAAACACTGTTGAAGGATTGCTTGAAATTGAGGTTACACCAGTAGAATTAAATGGCTTGAATGAGATAACAACCTCGAAAATAACTTGAACGGATTGAGAATGGAAACACAAATCTTCTGAGATATCTTTGGCACTTGGATATGAAGAGAGAGAGGTGAACGATTATGAGAGGCACCGGCATGAGAAAACATTTGAAAGGAGGAAAGAGATATGATCGACAAAGCTTGAATTGAATCCACCGGAGAAGAAAAGAGACGAAGAATAATAAACTTGAAGCTCGTGAGCATCTTCTTGAGAATCACCGGATAAGAACATTGAAAGAATAGAATGAAGAGACTTCCCACAAATAAAAGGATATATGATTAAGAAATTTGAGTCCTTGAAGAAAAAGGGGTGGGAGGGTGGGAAAACAAAGGCAACTTGGGACAGATGAAACAAACACTGTTGAGAAAACTTAGAATTGATCTTGCGGATGGGGAGAATGATGGGATCATCTCGAAGAGAAGCGCACCGGTTGGAAAAGAATTAATATGACGACCTCGATAATCAAGAAGGATTAGCACTCCCATAGAAATATGAGAACAACATTTAGGGAAGGTATGGATTCAACATTTGACTTCGAGGCAACTCGAATACCACAAATAAAACAAAACAAAGGATTTGGCTTGTAGAATAAGACGGAACAAACATATGATAGAGATTCCGTCCGAAGTTTTCGTGGTGGGGCCCACACGGGCTCGAGTGTACAGCACCATCATGTACAAGGCAGTGCACATGACATATGAAGTGTCCCCGAACCAGCATAGCCAAGGGTTCTTTAAGACACAACGAGACCACTGTAAAAACGACTGTGGAAAGGCGGACCACTAGACGTCAAACCCCAATCTCATATCATGCATCTGTCAAAAAGATATTCTAGGAGCTACTTGAATTCCCACCTATAAAACTCCCGAAACTTTCTGGTTATGCAATCTGGTGTTGGGGATACAGGGGAAGCAATATATATCTCACCCAAAACTAACAATCCCTACATCCAAGCTGTATCCATCCGTCAACACATAACCAGGAAACCTTTGGAAATCGTGTACCTCAACCTTCGAAAAGCATCCGTTATACGAGTTATGGCAATACTCCCAAACTTGCCCCAGTACTGGGTTATCGAGGTTATCTCACCAACAACTGCATAAAAGAGATTTTCGATGTCGGCAAAACTCAGGTATTCCAGAACTGCAACGATAAAATTGTGACGACAACACCTCAGAGCTCAACTCCCCGGGTCAAAGACACATAATAGACAGGAGGCACCAAGAACAATGTTCTCGTCACAAAACCATCGGAACGATTCCAAGATACCCGCGTGATCCTAAAAAAAATTTAGTGAAATTTGAGGAGAGGAAAGTCAAAACATCTACGTCAGGAGACCTCACCAGAGCGACGAAGGGACTGAGGAGTAAAAAGAATCCTACTCTCCGATATATATAATCCTAAGACTCAAAACATTTTTTTGATCTAGACTCAACAACGCCAGCAAACAATCAAGCAGGGGGCTCCTAAGTTGGGGATGGCTCTGATTACCAACTTGTAACACCCACGATGCGGCTATATCTCCCACGTGTCGAAGCACGACTTAGAGGCATAACCGCATTGTGGTTTTGTTGCAAGAAGGGTCATCTTCACACAATCCCATGTAATGAATAAGAATGGGATAAAGAGTTGGCTTACAATCGTCACTTCACATAATGAACATATAATAAATCATACATCATTCAGAGTACACACAGATAGTCCGACTACAGACGAAGCCAAAAGAAAAGAAGATAACCCAACTGCTAGATCCCTGATCGTCCCAACTGGGCTCCACTACTGATCAACATGAAACGAAACATAGCAGCGACCAAGGTCTTCATTGAGCTCCCATCTGAGCTCGGTTGCATCACCTGTACTGGTATCATCGGCACCTGCAACTGTTGTGATAGTATCTGGTGAGTCACGAGGACTCAGCAATCTCAAAACCCGCGAGATCAAGACTATTTAAGCTTATGGGAAAGGAAGGGGTAAAGTGGTGAGGCTGCAGTAGCGACTAAGCATATATGGTGGCTAACATATGCAAATAAGAGCGAGAAGAGAAGCAAATGGAACGGTCGTGAAATAGCAATGATCAAGAAGTGATCCTGAACTCCTACTTACGTCAAACATAACCCAAAACCGTGTTCACTTCCCGGACTCCGCCGAAAAGAGACCATCACGGCTACACACGCTGTTGATGTGTTTTAATTCGTATCTGGTGTCAAGTTATCTACAACTGGACATTAACAAATTCCCATCTGCCTATAACCGCAGGCACGTCTTTCGAAAGTTTATACCCTGCAGGGGTGTCCCAACTTAGCCCATGATAAGCTCTCGCGATCAACTAAGGAATAGACCTTCTCCCAGGAAGACCCGATCAGACTCGGAATCCCAGTTTACAAGACATTTCGACAATGGTAAAACAAGACCAGCAAAGCCTCCCGCTGTGCCGACAAATCCCGATAGGAGCTGCACATATCTCGTTCTCAGGGCACACCAGATGAGCTAGACGTCGGGTTGGCATAGACCCTGATTGCCCAGGGGGCGCCGGACATCGCTCAGTTTGGACCAGCACCCGGAGGAGCACTGGCCCCGGGGGGGGGCGGGTAAATAAAGATGACCCTTGAGTCTGCAGAACCCAAGGGAAAAAGGCTTAGGTGGCAAATGTTAAAACCAATGTTGGGCCTTGCTGGAGGAGTTTTATTCAAAGCGAACTGTCAAGGGGGTCCCATAAATCACCCAACCGCGTAAGGAACGCAAAATCCAGGAACATAACACCAGTATGACGGAAACTAGGGCGGCAAGAGTGGAACAAAACACCAGGCAGAAGGCCGAGTCTTCCACCCTTTACCAAGTATATAGATGCATTAATAATATAAAAGATATTGTGATATCCCAATTATAATCCTGTCCATCATGGAGCAATCTTCAACTTCACCTGCAACTAGCAACGCTATAAGAGGGCTGAGCAAAGCGGTAACATAGCCAAGCAACGGTTTGCTAGGAAGGGTGAAAAGGTTAGAGGCTGACATGGCAATATGGGAGACATGGTAAACAAGGGATAGGCAGCGCATCATAGCGATAGAACGAAGCAACTAGCAAGCAAAGATAGAAGTGATATCGAGGGTAAAGGTCATCTTGCCTGAGATTCCGCAAGGAAGAAGAACGAGTCCATGAAGAAGACAAACGGACGTAGTCGAACAAATCCTCACAACTCTGGAACGAAACCGAAGCTAACGAGAGAAGCAAACCGTAAAGAAGCAAACAATATGGTAAACAACCATCACATAAGCATGGCATGATGCACAACCAAGGATGATGCATGTCCGGTTTAATGAGGCATGTCATGGCAAAGTGCAACAAACAATACTACAAGTTAAATGGAGCTCAATATGCAATGAGTTGCATATTGATGGAACACCACATCAATTATTTAGTTCTCTCTCGGTTAGGTTACCAAACAATATTAAATGTTGTTAAGCATGGCAAGAGGTGAAGCATAAATAAACTAAATATTTAGGCAAGTTTAAATGAGGCCAGGACAACAAACAACAATTTCGGAAAGACCCCACGTCATTTAGTAGTTTAATGCAAACACAATTTTAAACCATTTTAAATGTTGTTATCATGATGCGGATGGCATATGCAAGTTTATGCAATTTTTATGAAAAAGTTGACATGAGCATGTTGAAACGAGGCGTTTGTCACCATGGCGGAAGGAAAACGGTGCCACGGCGGCGAAACGAAAATGGTGCCACGACAACATTTCGATGATCCGATAACTCGAGGAGGTACCGGCGCAACAGGAAGTGTGACGTGAGCGAGTCATGCAAGATGGTGGGGTGATCCCGGATTCCGGGTTCCCACGGGACGGCGGCATGGCAAACGAGGAACGTGCAAAGACAAACGGGCATGGTGCAAACATGAGCATCACATACAACACATATTCATTCGGTCCACGGTTGATCGTCGTCCCGGGATTATATCTTTGAAGCGTGCGTTTTCGGAGCGGTTCGGGTTCGGTACGATGTAGAGGAAGTAGTTGTTGACGGGTCGTAGGGGAAGTAGTCGTTCACGTTTGTCTCGGAGAGGTACTTGACGAATCCAACATCTTCGGGGCGACGGTAGTGGTACACATGACGACGAGGTACTTGTCGGTCCTGTCTTGGCGGTGTAGATGTACACGTTGTCGGGGTACTTGTCACATCACCGGGTGTAGTCGTACACATTCGAAGCAGAACTTGGCGTATCCATGTTGTTGCAGCCACGGTCTTGACGTCAACAGCGCTCGCCGGAGTCGGGGCCGAAGGGGACGGATCGAGGGGGCTCCTCCCCTGAGGACGGAGCTGACAAGGTGATGGCGCCGGGTAGATGAGGAGGTGGGCGAGGAGGTCCTGGCACGGTGGCTGCCTAGTGGTGCGACGCAAGGAAGGAGAGGCCGGCGTGGGGAAGGAGCAGGTCCGGAGCGATGATGAGCCGAAGGACGGCGAGGAAGAGGGAGCTCCTCTCCCTGGCACGAGGAGGGAGACGTGAGGCAGGGGGCGCCGTAGTTGGCCGGCAGCAGTGCATCGCGGAGGAGCAGGAGAAGGGGAGGCGAAGGCACGGGGAGCACCTCTCCCTGGAGCGATGCGGGCGAGCATGAGATGGCATAGAGGAAGGCGGCAAAGCAGGTGGAGGGGTCGCCGGCCTGGTCAAGTGAGGGGGTCGGGCGCAGGAGGCGCAGGCGTGGCCATGGACGACGGCGAGGAGGGTTGAGGGCGGCGGCGCTCGTGGAAGCGAGAGGGAGAGATCGAGAGGACGGCGCGGGGATCTGCTCCTCTCTGCGTGCCGCGGCGCAGGAGGAGGACGATGGGGAAAAAGGGATCGAGAGGAGGGGGGTTCGAGCGATGGGTGCGGCTATGGTTAGAGCAGCGGTTTAGGTGGGCTGGGCCTAGGGAGACTGGGCCGGCCTGGTGGGGAGGAGAATGGCCAGGGGCCTGACTGCTGGGCTCTCTTCTCCCTCTCTCTTCAAAACTCTTCCAAAAACAGAAAAGCAAAGAAAGAAAGGGAGAGAAAAGAAATGAGTGGACAAGAACTAGGGCATGAGGGTAATTTTCCCGGACTCGCAAAAATATGCTCGTTCCAAGAAAAATAGAAAGGCCACGATTGAAAGATTTAAATTCAAATTCATTTGAATTAAATTCAAATGATTTGAATAGGAAGTGAGGGTTTGGGAAGGTCCAAAAATGTTCGGATTTTTGGTGGAGCTCCGGAAAATGACGAAATAATTTATTGGACAACGTTTGAGGTCAACTCGGAGTAGAAAAGGCATGGGATTTATTTTGCAAGTGGGTTATGGGTAATTCCAAATAAATGGAATAATTTATAATATCTCCCTAAATATCGGGAGGGTATGTTATAAAGAGAAATCACCATGTGAATATCCCTCGATTTAAATAGATCAAAAGGTCTATGAAATTTATTTAGTTGAGTTTTAAAAATTAAATGGCATGATGGCATGATGACATGATGCAATGCAAATGAAGTTAAGAAGAATGCAACAAACAAAACAAATCACACGACGAAACTCGGAGTAGCTGGAAGTCTTCTGGGGCGTCGGTCTCGGGGCGTCACAATGGTGGGTTCAATGGCAAACCCTCCCCACCCCTCTCCATATTGTAATCCAGAGGAATATATCTGTTCTGAGGCGGATTCAGACACCGCTGACCACTCCTATTTACCCCCAAGGTGTTCGCTCTACCTTGGCATGATGATGTTAGTCATATCATGCATATGTTGCCTTGAAGTGCCTACTTTTGACATCATATATGTCATCTGCTTAGTTTAGACATGTTCTGTAATGCCACCTGTTTAGTTTCTATGTCATATATGGGAATTATGCAGTCTCATGTCTTTTAGCCAACCATAATATATGTGAAATGTGCAATGCCATCATGTTTAACTAGGCATCATATATTTGAATGATATCTTGCCCATCCTTTTCTTCATTACATCTCCATTTATCAACAATGTTTGTACATTAAACTACTCTTCCTGTGAATCAGCCATTTGGGTGGGAGATGGAAAAATCTAGAGTGAAAACAAGGCCTTCAGAGCGGACAGTGCTACCTGTCGAAGCAGATCTCTTGTTGGGTCCCGATAGCTCCTTAGAGATAGATTTAGAGACAGATGACCGGTCCTATTCCCCTACCGAGGTGTATACTCTAACTTGGCACAGTTATACTGCTCATATCATGCGTACGGTGTCTTGCATTGCATAGTTTAGACATCATATACACAATATTCAACACCATGTTCTTAGTTCAGACATCATATATGAGAATGCCCTCTGCTTAGCATATAAATCACATATGTGAATGAAAACATGCGATCCTGATTACTTAGATAACAGTGCACGCCGTTAAGCTATCGTGTCCGGTTTTGGATCCGATAACCCATTAACAGCCCCGACCAATAGGGATTTTCCACGTGTAAAATCATCATTGTCTGGAGGAAACACATACATGTTATCTAAGTAATCAGGATCGCATGATTTAATTCACATATGTGATTTATATGCTAAGCAGAGGGCATTCTCATATATGTGTCTGAACTAAGAACATGGTGTTGAATATTGTGTATATGTTGTCTAAACTATGCAATGCAAGACACCATATGCATGATATGAGCAGTATAACCGTGCCAAGTTAGAGGATACACCTCGGTGGGGGAATAGGACTGGTCATCTGTCTCTGAATCCATCTCCGAAGAGCTATCGGGACCCAGCAAGAGATCTGCTTTAACAGGTAGCACTGTCTGCTCTGGTTTTCACTCCAGTTTTTTTCCATCACCCACTCAAATGCCTGATTCATAGGAAGACTAGTTTAATGTACAAACATTGTCGGCAAATGGAAATGTAATGAATAAAAGGATGGGCTAGATATCATTCAAATATATGATGCCTGATTAAACAGGATGGCATTGCATATTATTTCACATATATTATGGCTGGCTAAAAGAGATGAGACTGCATAATTCCCATATATGATATAGAAACTAAATAACTGGCATTACAGAACATTTCTAAATTAAGCAGATGACATATATGATGTCGAAAGTAGGCACTACAAGGCAACGTATGCATGATATGACTAACATCATCCTGCCAAGTTAGAGCAAACACCTGGGGGGGGGGTAAATAGTAGTGGTCAGCTGCGTCTGAATCCGCCTCAGAATAGATATCTTCCTATGGATTGTAATCTGGGGAGGGGGTGGGGAGGGTTTGCCATTGAACCCGCCATGGAGCGATGTCTGCATGACATTGTATTGCCGCGCAAAAGTCTTCTCCTTTTCTCTACATGTTCAACATGACTGTGTAAAATATGTCACATGCATACAATTTTTTTAGTGAGATTATGTAAGGAGAGCATGCAGGAATCTAGAGTGATGGTAACAACCGGTGGATGGATCCAAAAATAATGATAGCAGGCTGATGATAGCTTTAATTTAATAAAAATACAGATGATGATTACTTTACTATTTCCTTCCCACCCAAGATGAACAACATAGGCAGATATACTATTCATTGCAGCCTCGATATGTGCCAGATACTAGACAGAGATACTATTCATTGCTGCCTCGATTTGTGCCCCACAACTAATTTTAAAACTCAAGTTTGAACATTAATTTGGACCTGACTTGGAGTCTAAGAGTTGAACAGGACGATAAAGTAGAAGGCAATATTAAGCAATGCATAATATAAGCAGAAACAAAAGAGTGCGACCTATCTTGTGGACCCGTGTACTCCTTAGGTTCATCTGCTGAATCGATGATGGTGATGTCATTGCGGTGGGTGCCAGCGGCAAGGAAGGAGATCTGAGGCGGCGAAAGACGGTCAAGAGTCGTCATGTCTGATTTGATGGATTTTTCTGTCGATGAAGCAGCTCAGGTGAGGTGGACGACATTGGAGTAGGAGCAGGACAAACCACACAAAGTTTTATTCGACACCTATGTGTAACTGAAGTAGTTTTGTAAGGGATCCTTTGGCTTGTAGGATTCTAAAAACGCAGGGAGAGGTAAAACACCAGAAAAGGACAGGAATGCACGTGGGAAACAGAGCATTTGTAAACACATGATTTCTGTCAACTTGGGTGTTTGGTTCACAGGAATTGGAAGAGCATAGGAATGCAAAGAAACAGGGCCAAATTAAAGGGAAACCATATGAAAGCATGTATAGTTAGAATGCTATTCTACCACTAATGTAATTGGTCTTGTTTTGATACATAGGCTTTTGAAAAGAAGGTCCAGGTGGATGTTTTGCTCCATTTCTTTCAACAAAATGCATGAATAATTTAATAGTAGAGTGCCATAGGACAATTTCCTATTGCTATGTTTTTCCTTGAGTTTTTCATTTGAACCGAAATAGCCCTAATGGATGGACATGAATGTAGAGTATTAAGTGATGCGACAAGTGCACAACCTCTTTGCACTAGCCGTCTCGACCTCGGCATCATTTGGTTGGTCGCCGAAGAAGTTGAGCCAGAGGTGGCTGTCGGAGGTGTGGAGGAAGATCAAAGGAATCTATAGAAGGCGTCCAGGGCACTGCTCTGTTGTGATGAATGGTTCCGTCGTTCGAGTAGCTGCGACGAGCCGTAAGACGTCGAGGCTGAAGCAGTACAAGACAAACATCGTTAATCTCAATTGGGATTCTAATGGCATCTCCAATAGATGATGTATAATATATTGCCAAGAAGTGATAGATGTAAAATTTACATCACCAAGAAACATCTGACTTCAACAGATGAGGTAAAAACTGTTGATTCTGGACTTAACTGTCGAAACTGAAATTTACTGTGGAATATGAATGTTACTGTCGAAACTGAATGCACTGGTATCAGAGAGACACTTCACATGTAGTTTAGGCCGCTCGAGTACTAGTAGTAGAGAAACAGTCTAAATCAGCAGACGATTGATGGGGAACACAGTAGCAGATAGCAGCCGGAGGAGCAACGCGAAGTAGAGCTAGAGCAGCAACTCGTGTAGCTGCAGTAGCCCGTGGACAAGCATCAACAGTGCGAGCGAGAGGAAGAGCAGAACGGAAGCACGAGTGAGGGGGAGAGGAGAGCAGTAGCACGAGTGAGCGAGGGAGGGATGGAGCAGCAGCAGCGCGAGCGAGAGCTGGAGCAGTAGCAGCAGCGTGAGCGAGCGAGTGAGAGACGGAGCAGCAGCAGCAGATCCGGCTGGTATGGACGCCGCCACCGAAGGGGCCTCGCGCTGGGGGAGAGCCGCCGTGGAGATGTCGCCCGCGGCGCCGGCTTCAAGGTAGCCGCACCATGGGGGTGCGAGATGGAGCATCATCGGTGCCGGGAGGTCAAGTTAAGGAGAAGGTGCGATGCGATGAGTGTACAACCTGTTTGATGGCGCCGAGTAGGCCTCGGCTTCGTCCGAGGAGTTGGTGAGGATGCTGCGGTTCCGGTGGAGTAGGTTAAGGTGGCGCTGTGGGGATGGAGCAACCACGATAGACGAGGCGATCATCGGAGTAGCTCCTTGGAGGGGGAGGACGAGGCGGCTGAACCGGCAGGACAACGGATCATCATCCGGGGAGGTGGATGAGGGACGTCCAGCTGTTGCGGTGGACCACGTCGTCGGGGAAGAGGCTCCGGCTGGGCAGCAGTGAGGTGGCGGATGGATGAGGGTGGGGTTTCGCGGCTAGAGCAGAGAGGTTATGTCGGCCTGGATTTCGAATGGCGAAAAGAAGGTGATGGGAGGGGGGCCATGACTTGGGACACGCTGTACAAAATATAGGGTGTGTTACAAAAGTACCCCCACCGATTTGAACTAGCGGCCCTTTCGGCTCAGGGTTGTAAGGGGGATTTCATGTTTCTGGATTTGGCCCCTGGAGGAGTTTTCGCACGCGTTGTAATATCGGGATAGCAAGGTGCGGGTTGTGAAGGCGCGCGTTTTGGGAGCACGATATCAGAATTTATGGGATATGACAAGGCACGGGTTGAATTTTTGGGACAAGCCTAATGTGTAATATTGTATGTACCAAATCAATTCGCACTTCCCTCATCGAAAGACGAAAAAGATAAAGCTATTCACACCACATAAAGAGAGAGTCTTGTCCCATTTTACTGTACAAATGCTATTCAAAGCTAAGTATGAATCCATGTTATGTCCAATTAATTTTTTTCACTGTCTGTATAATGCATGTAACCTACTCATACCAACATTTTAGTGCATTCCAAATGTCTATACTACCGCTACAATTCGAACTAGATTTGAATTTGTTTCTCTATTTGAATAAGAATCTACAATCTTGATTGTTGCCAACTTAAACCATCCTTCATGTATTATCTTAACAACACAAAACATGATTACTATAGGGATAGATATGAACTCGAATTCAAATTTTTGAACGCACTTAATGTTGATTCCAAATAAGAGTACATTTGATGTACTAACTAGATACGCATGATCTAAACCATGTTCCATATGTACACCATGTTTATCACACAAGGTATAGTTCCCCGCCCCCTACATTATGCAAGTATTTATCCCTGAGCTGCAAAAGCCACACATTATCCCAAATTATAATCAATGTTCTATATATTATATGTAGTACTAGCAAGATGCCCATGCGTTGCACGGAACAACAAGATGCATTTGTATGAGTAGTTTATCTTATGGGATAAAAGGATGAACGAGGGAATGCCTTATTTACAAATGTGGAGAGGGGTGTGGGTATCTTTTTCCAAAATTGCCATACATTCCTTCCTAACCATCATATATAAATCGGACGGCCTATATTGCAGGATGGCAGGCATAACATCATCACCAACATCATCATCACCAACTCTGTTAGTATATTATATGTGGTATAACATGTTCATAACCACACCATGCGTATCACCGTTATATATATTCACGCATGCATCAGTTTAAAACACTATGATAAATTCTTCAAATATCTTAATTCACTTTTTACAATGAATTATGATCGCTTTTTGTCTTTTACACCCACACAATCCTCTTATCTTTGTAGCTAGTGCTAACTTTCTCTCGTGCATGCACACGCCCGCCTCTCTCTCACCCTACCTCAACATTCTCTAGCTCCATGGCGCAAATTCGTCTTTCACTTTAGGTCGTTCACCCACGGTGTTTGTAGGCCCCCAGCCCCTTCATCCCAGCACACACCGATCGATATGCCTCTCTATCTAGGTGTTCCTACCACAAACACAAGCTTTCCCTCTTCTCTTCTCACCGTCCATGTCTCACTCCCGCCCCTCTTTTCATGAATATCGTACTCGCACACTCCTCCCCCTCGATATAGTATGCCTCTCGCACCACCTCCTAGCTGCATCCCTCTCTCTATCCTTCTCTCCAGGCCTTATCTGCTTCTAACACATACATGCATGTGTACCGACCGATCTCCCTACATATACCTAGGTCGACTTTAACTATTTTCCCCATGCATCGATCGACGTACCTCACAAGTTATGTCTCTCCTTTCTCCGACCAAGGACGATTGATCTTCCTATGTAGTTACATCTGCTTACCACAACCATATTGTCGGCGGAAAATGACACCTATGGGATCACTGGAATCCTTACTATGGTTGGCGGGCGCGAGGTTGTGGAAAGAGCGGGTCTAGGAGCCAGCACAAAGATCGTTTACCCAGGTTCGGGCCGTGAGGATGCGTAATACCCTAGTCCTGCTTTGGTGTATATTTGAGTGTTCTTGAACTAGCTACGGCGTGTGTGTAGTCCAAAAGAGCCGAATCCCTCTCCAGTATGCCACGGGCCTCCTTTTATAGTCAAAGGGGGCGCCATAGTGGCACACAAGAGGTCGAAAGGTATACAGTGTACAAGCTTATCTCCTGTCATTACGGGAGAAAACACATTCAATGTGCTCCTTAGGTGTCCCCTTGCTTTATTGGGGACGCTAACGAGCCACGTCCCGTCCACTGCCGCTTCGCCTTACTTAGACACGCGTCCAGGCCAACGAGGCGTGCAGTGCCATGTAGGCTGGAAGGCTGCTAAGTTGGTGCGGAGGCAGTGTCTTCACTAAGATCTGCTTGCCACCACGCAGGTGCTTGCTCATCCAGTCTAGAGGCCGCATGTCGCCACACAGGTGCTCGCCTAGCTGGCTGGGCTGGCAGCTGCATGGGAACGGTGGTGGAGTCTTGGCATATGTGGGCCTGGCCGCGGCCCCGCTGACGTCCTCAGCAAGAGCCTTGTCGGGGTCCCGGCAAAGGTCTTGTTGTGATATCGCAGTCTTCCCTGGGAAGGATCCTGCCGGAGGTCTCGTGGATTTCCTCGGCAAGGATCTTTTTTTTGACTGTGAACTATGGGGCAAACCCCCACAGCATATCAAAACTTTATTAAGAAAAGGCAACAATTACAACAGCATGATTACAAGAGGTAACCAAGAAAAGAGGATAAAACTAAACAAGAAACTAAACTTCCCGAGGATCATCGCCTTCTGGTCCTCATATGATCTTGCGTGTTTATGATCTTCACGAAGATCTGCATGCCACCATGGAGGTGCCTCCCGAGCCTTGGTTCCAATGTGGTTGATGGCGTTGGAACCCTTGGGCTCAAGGGTGGCACGCTCTGCTGGCGCTGGGCAAGTTGCCCCGGCAAGGCTCTTCCCGGGGCTGCAGGGGCTGCCCTGGCAAGGGTATTGCCGGGGGAGTCTACCTCGCCCTCTTGCTTTTTGTGTCTCTAGTCTTGGCGTTGCTTTGAGTATCTTGTGCCTTCGGCTTCCTTCCTCTAACCTACTAAGTGTGGCCGCGGGCACGGCTCTGAATGCCCGTGCACAAGTAAAGGGGTACAAAGGAGAGCCCCTACTTTTGTACACCGACAGGAGCCCCAGGGCCTAGGGCACACATAAGTGCGACGCGTTGTTGGGCTAGGCCTAGAACGATGCGCGGGCAAGCAGGGCAGATATTTACCATGGTAACTTCTTCGTCCGCTGCGCTTCCCCATGACCCGCGTTGAATGCATGACGTGGAGGATCATGCGCGGAATGACCGCAGCATGCTTGTGTCATCCGTGGTGAACAGTAAAGAGGCGCCTTCCATGTTCCCTTGGAACGGCAGAGCCGCCACTCATTTACTCTCTCCGTCTTGGAACCGTCGTTCCATGTTTCCCACTATGCCCGCTCCTTACCCCATGTACGCCACATGCACGACGCAGGGTAGGTGACACATGCATGGAATATGGGAAGGCGTGCACGGGCCGATACTCACGCGCCCTCGATTGGCTGGGAGGGCGGTCGATGGCCTCGCCTGCTGCCACTTTAATGAGACGGATTCGAGTGGGCTCTTCAGGGGCGTAGAGCTAGTCTTTCGGCCTCCCCTTCCCAACTATAAAAAGGGGACTCAGGGGCAGGAGGAAAAGCATCTCCCTGCGTCTCCCCTTGTCTCCATCCCCACCCATGGTCATGGCGAGGGGGCGTGGCCGCAGCCGTTCTTCTGCGGGGGTGACCAGGTCCACCTCCCGCCAGAGAGCTGTAGTGGTCAAGGAGGAGCTAGATGCTCAGGGTGAAGTCCATGCTCAAGGTAGGGCCGCTGGACGGGGCCGCGGTCGGCGAGGTGGTCGAGGCAGAGGTGGGAGTGGAAGGGGGATGCCTGCGTCATCTCCGTCTCCATCGCCATCTCCCCCGCCAACTCCTCCTCCTTCGCCGAGTGGTCATGTCGAGGACTCGGTGCTCGTGTTCATCCTGCAGCTGCGTGGGCCGCTGTGCCACTACCTTAGTCTTCCACGAGCATTTGCGAGCGTGCTGGAGATCGACTAGCCACCCCGGCTGAGGCTTCGCATGAAGGGGCGTTGCCATGGCGACATGTGGGTGAACACAGGGTTCCCCGCCCCTCAAGTGATGCTCCTTCGCTGGGGCTAGAAAACCTTTGCACGTGCCCATTGCTTGATGGATGGGCACGTCCTCGGCTTCAAGCTAGCGGAGAGTGATTTGCTCTCCGTCAAGGTCTTCGGGCGCTCGGGACACATGCTAGGGTGTTGTGCGGAGAGCTCGACTAATGGTGAAAGCTCCTCTTCGGGAAAGAGTGACGAGGAGGACATCGACATTGACGACGAAGGTAGCGGGCGGGAGGATGACGGGTCCGACTAGGTGTCGGGCACACTGTTCCTGGGCGACGCCGGCAGCACCATCATCTGTATCGCCAGCTCCTTGAACTTCTCAGGGTCGTCGCCTTGGGAGGCTGCCGTGGGAAGGCTGGAGAAGATGAAGAAGGCAGGTGGCGGGCCGTAAAGCTAGAGTACAATGGCACCGATGCCTTCGTCTCGTATTGCCGGCCCGCTGCCTAATCTTTCGGCTCTTCTCCCGGCACCATCATCACCAGCCCTCTTCTGGACGACCACCGGGATGTTCTCTTGGTGTCTTCTGCTGCTCGTACCTCGCCTAGGCACTCCTTTTGCCCTCCTGCCATCTTGTTCTGTTTCCTGGGGAGAGGGACAAGAAACGCATTACGGGCATCTTATCTCTTTTTAGTTTTTTAGCCTACGGGCACTTGTGAGATTTAGACCTTGTAATCCCCTTGCTCATGTTTATATTCCGTATGAATTGTACCTGGATGGGACGTATTAATGAAAAAGGTTTCTTGCCGTGTTCTTTGTGCATGAGCGAAACTCATGCCAAGGAATGAATCCTTGTTATTTTCAAGATAAACATTGTTGCCCGGCAACAGGCCTTGACGTCCCCTTACTTCATTCGACCATACTCACGCTCTTGGCGGAGGTAGTGGCGAAGTAGGGTTAGGCTCTTCGTTTGCTTCCTTGTCACCGCGACTACAACCAAGTTCCGACCCAGGGAATAGTTCTTGGGTACAAGAAAAGGGGAGCACAGTAGCCTAGGAATAAAACGAGGTTTCATACACCCCAATTCCATACGGAAATGCAGAACATGGGATAAAGGACTTATCTGAATCTGCAGCCTCCCGGCAACCTTGGCTGGTCGTGATTTGGACCCTTGTGTCTGCAGGCCCCCGGCAACCTTGGCTTGTCGGGACCGGAGCGTCAGCTTGTTCTCTTTCTTCCAAGTAGCTTAGCAGAAATGCCCATGGACCCTGTGAACCAAAGAGGATGGAAAGGAACAAAGAGACGCACACTCGACCTCTATGCTAGGGGTTAGTCGCCGCTAAGCACTATCAACCCTAACCGAGGGAGAGACTCAACCTAGCATGCATGCTATAACTTAGAGCGCCAGTGCTTCATTTATTTATGCTCAGGGTCTGTGCCTGGCTTTGTACAGAGTGTTACATGCCTTGCCGGCAAGGCTTGTACAAAAGGTGGTCTGCCGGGGGGCCCCGCAACCGCGCCTTATGGGTAAAACTTGCGAAGATGCTCGATTTTCTAGGAGTTGCTCATTGGAATGGCATCTTTGGTCTCCAGGCGGACTGCGCTGGGCCTGGTGACTCGTATTACCCGATAAGGGCCTTCCCACTTTGTCGTCAACTTGTTGGAATTCTTGGCCGATTGAACGCGCCGAAGAACAAGGTCACCTTCCTCAAAGCTTTGGGCATGAACCTTGCGTCTATGGTAGCGGTGCAAGGCTTGCTAGTAGCAAGCTACTCTCACAGCCGCCCGAAGACGATCTTCCTCGAGGAGCGTTGCGTCATCTTGCCGCAATCGCTCTTGCTCAAGCTCGTCATAAGCGAGCACTCGAGGTGACCCGTGTGTGTGTTCCGTGGGGAGAACAACCTCTGCCCCATATACCAGGGCAAAGGGTGTCTGGCCGGTGGCTCGATTTGGCGTCATTCTGATCAAACAAAGAACTGCCGGCAACTTATCAATCCAGCGCCTTCCGCTGTTGTGCAGCCTGTGAAAAGTCTTTGTCCTCAGGCCTCGCAGTATTTCAGCATTTGCCCTCTCCGCCTGGCCGTTGCTCCATGGGTGTGCCACGGAAGCGAAACAGACCTTGCTACTGAGGTCTTGGGTGTATTGCATGAAGGTGCGGCTTGTGAACTGCATGTCGTTGTCGGTGATGAATCTGTTTGGCACACCAAAATAGCAGACTAGCCCCTTGAAGAATTTGATGGCTGACTGCGTTGTCACCTTCCTCACTGCTTCAACCTCCGGCCACTTTGTGAACTTGTCAATTGCAATGTTCAAGTACTCAAAGCCCCCGACAGCGCGGGGGGAAAGGGCACAGTATGTCGAGCCCCCAAACCGAAAATGGCCAGGAGAGAGGGATTGTTTGAAGGGATTGAGTTGGTTGATGAAGCTTCTTTGAATGGAACTAACACACTTCCCACTTGGTTACTAGTGCCGTTGCATCCTGGAGGGTAGTGGGCTAGAAGAAACCTTGCCGGAAGGCCTTGCCGGCAAGGGCCCTCGACCCTATGTGGGAGCCACATATGCCTCCATGTATCTCTGCCAACAACTCCAGTCCTTCCTCCTGGGGAATGCACTTCAATTTCATTCCGTTTGGTCTTTTTCTGTACAGAACATTGTCAACAAACTGATACATGGCAGACCGACGGGCTACTTTCTCCGCTTCTTTCTGCTCCTCGGGAAGCTCCCCTGTTTGGAGGAATCGAACGATATGCTATGCCCATGTCGGAGCCTGGGGCTCGATGGCAAGGACTAAAGGCATTTCCTCTGCCATGGGAGCGGCTGTCTCTACGGCCAGGGCTTGCCCTGTCGGAGTCGGTTGCCCCATGGCAGGCTCAGTGTCCAGGACAACATCTTTGCCAGCGGCTCTCAGGAGCTCGGTGGGAAAGTACTTGCCAGGGCCTGATTTCCTCCGCTTGTCCTGCTCTGTTGATGGTTCAATGGATGGTTGAGTTAACCGAAGCACAAAAGTACCTGGTTCCACAGATAGTTTGAAGGCAGCGCGCTTCGATGGGTAGTCGGCAATGTCGTTCTCCACTTGGGGAACATGCTCCACCTGTATACCGTCGAAATGCTCCTCCAGCTTCCTCACCTCATCTACGTAGGCCTCCATCAAAGGGCTTTGATAATCCTTGTTGACTTGCCTGATGACCAGCTGTGAATCACCCCTGACGATGAGATTCTTGATCCCGAGGTCTGCTGCGATCCTGAGACCGGCTAGCAATCCCTCGTATTTAGCAGTGTTGTTCGTCGACATCTCCCTGGGAAAGTGCATCTGGATTACATAATTGAGGTGCTCTCCAGTGGGCGCGACAAGTAGCACACCAGCACCGGCACCTTGCAGCGAGAAAGCCCCGTCAAAGTACATAATCCTGTTGCCACTTGTTTCCTTGCCGAGAAGAGTGGTCTCTTAGATCTCTTCATCAGGCGTCGAGGTCCACTCTGCAATGAACTCTGCCAAGACTCTGCTCTGGATCATCGAAGTACTTTCAAACTTCAAACCAAAGCTTGAGAGCTCCAAGGCCCATTCCACAATCCTCCCGGTTGCGTCAGGGTTATGCAGTATCCGTTGCAACGGGAGGCGGGTGATGAAGGTGATCTCGTGTGCTTGGAAGTAATGACGCAGCTTCCTCGAGGCCATAAGGAGGCCGAAGAGAAATTTTTGCACACCGGAGTACCTTGACCTAGCCACCTGCAACAGGGAGCTGACAAAGTAAACCGGGTGCTGCATCATCTTCTTCTTCTGCACCACTTCATTTGGTTGCGCAGGCCCTGTCCCGCCGACGTCAGACCCTGCCGGGGGCCTCGCCTTGCCGGTACCAGGTCCTGTCAGGAGAGCTCTGGCTCTAGCTCGCCATCCACCAGTCCTGCCGTTGCCACTGCCCCTTCGTCGACCTCCCTCTGCGCCACTAGCGCATCGCTGACCACTTGATTCGTTGCCGCTAGATACAGCAGCAGCGGCTCTTGTGGTTTAGGCGCAACCAATATCGGCGTGGAGGAGAGGTATTTCTTCAAATCCTGCAGCGCTGCTTCGGCCTCTATGGCCCATTCCATTGGGCCTGCCTTTGTCAAGATTTTGAAAAAGGGAAGGGCGTGCTCAGCAGACTTGGAGATGAATATGCTCATGGCGGCAACATGACCAGTGAGCCGACACACATCCTTGATCCTCCTAGGCGCCTCAATCTGCTCAATGGCCTTGATCTTGTCTGGATTCGCCTCAATCCCATGCTGTGACACAAAGAACCCGAGAAGTTTGCCAGACGGAACACCAAAGACACACTTCTCAGGGTTCAGCTTGAGGTTGATCTTGCGCAAATTTGAAAACGTCTCTTCCAAATGTTGTACAAGTGTTGCCTTGTCCTTGGTTTTGACCACTATGTCATCCATATAAGCTTCCATATTTCTATGTGGCTGGGGCTCAAAACCAATTTGGACTGCTCTTGCAAACATTGAGCCAGGACTCTTCAACCCGAAAGGCATCCGTAAAAAGCAATATGTACCACACGGGGTGATGAATGTTGTATTCTCTTCATCTTCTCTCGTCATGAAAATCTGGTGGTATCCCGAGTAAGCATCAAGGAATGATAACAGGTCACACCCGGCCGTGGAGTCAACAATCTGGTCGATGCATGGCAACGGGAAAGGGTCTTTTGGACATGGCTTATTGATATCTGTGTAATCAATACATAGCCTCCACTTCCCATTTGCCTTGCGCACCACCACCGGATTGGCTAACCACGTCGGATGGAGTACTCCTCTCACCAAGCCTGCCGCTTCCAGTTTCCTGATCTCCTCTGTGATGAACTCCGGCCTTTCCAAAGCTTGCTTCCTAACCTTCTGCTTGACATGTCACGCATGAGGACAGATAGCAAGATGGTGCTCAATCACCTCCCTGGGAACGCCGGGGATGTCGGATGCTTGCCATGCAAACACATCAACATTCGCCCATAGGAAAGTGACGAGCGCTCCTTCCTATTTGCTATCGAGGGCAGAGCTTATGGTGAAAGCCCCTCCCGTGCCATCCTCCTTGATGGACACCTTTCTTGGTCTCTGGTGGTGCAACTCTGGATTTCTTGCTCTTGCCGATGGAGCTCCCTGGAACATCCTCGACGGGAGCGCATCACTCCAAATGGGTGTGCTCGTCGGAGTGGGTGCGAGAGGTCATGCCAGTCTTCTTCCCTCCCGGGGCTTCGGCGGCAAGAGCAAGCGCCTTAGCGGCAGTCGCCGCAACCGCTTCCCGGTAGAGTTGGTCAGCGCAGATCAGCACATCCTTCTTGTCGGAGGGGACGGTGATGATGGTCATCGGCCCGGGCATCTTCAACATGTTTTAGGCATAGTGTGATGCCGCCATGAACTTGGCTAGTGCCGGGAGGCCGAGGATCTTGTTGTAGGGCAAGGGGATCTTGTCTACATCGAAGACAATCCTCTCCGTCATGTAGTTCAACTCGCCTCCAAACGTCACGGGCAGCGTGACCTTACCCTTCGGCTGACTCCTTCCCGGGTTGACCCCTTGAAACGTGCCCGTCTCTTCGAGGTCTCCATCAGGAATCTGCAACCTTTTGATCACAACAAGCGAGATCAAGTTCAGACCAGCCCCGCCATCAACTAGCATCTTCGTCACCTTGAGGTTGTGTGTCGTTTGAGAAACCAACAACGGATTACACCCGACCGCAGTTGTGCGATCAGGGTGGTCCTCGGTGTCAAAAATGATAGGCATGCTGGACCACTTCAGTGGCTTATGAGCGTCGAATGATGGCTCCGCCGCTGCGATCTCACGCGCCCACTGTTTGAGCTGGTGGTGAGAGGTGTGCAGTGAGGCACCACCATCGACGCACATGGCCTCCATAGCTTTCTAGAACTCAAGCTCGCCGGACTCGTCATCCTCGTCATGATCATCGTCTTCCTGCTTCTTGTCGCGGCCCCGGGCGGGCCTCTCTTGCTGATTATCCTTACGGCGGGGGCCTTCTTTGCCGCCACGCTTCTTGCCGGACCCTTCGGCATCATCTTGACCCTTCTCCTTGTCCCGCCTCTCATACTCAGCTTTTTGCTTCTTAGCAAGCAGCTCAACTTATCCGCAATTCTAGAGGTCATGGCCCTTGGTGCGGTGGATCTTGCAGTACTGCTTGTCGGAGCTTCCCGGCTTGTCGGGAGCCGCCAAGGCCCGGCAAGCGGCGCACCCGGCAATTTCCTTGCCGGGGTCGCTTGCCATGGCCTTCTTGGCAGCGCCAGTTTCGTCGAATCCCTTGACGGCAAGCACGGCCTTGCCCTTGAGCTTTTTGTTGCAGCACCGGCCCTTCTTCGTCGGGGCGGCGGTGTCTTCGTCTGTGGAGTTGGTTTCCGCACCAGCGTCCTCGCTAGGGTACTTCCTCCCCTCTTCAGCTCGATCGCACCTGTCGGCCAGAACATAAAGTTCAGCCACATCTATGACCTTGTTCATCACCAGGTGCAGTTGCGCACATTCTAGTGGAATGCGCTGATCACGGCAGCGGGATGAACATCTGGGATGTTGTACTGCACCCGGTTGAACCTCTGTTTGTTCTTGCGCAGGTTTTCACCATCCTTCTGGGGGATGATATGCAAATCGCTTTCCTGGCCATGAGCTTGATGGTCCCTAGTGAAGCCGCCAATGAACTCATGACACAAATCCGACCAAGAAGAAATTGAATCCGCTGGCAAGTGCATGAACCATGACATAACATTGGGCTTAAGTGCCAACGGGAAGTAATTGGCAAGCACCTTATCATCGCAGGCTCCATCAGCTAGCATCGCGATGGTGTAGATACTGAGTAACTCTGACGGGTGAGTCTTGCTGTTGTACTTCTCGCCAACATCCGGCTTGAACGTGCGGTGGGATGGCCACTGGAACTATGGCAGCTCACGGGTAAAGGCTGGGCAACCCACCTCGTAGGGTAGGCCACCATAGCCTCCCGGTGCCGGGTGGTCCATAGTGGGCCCTGCCTGCCTATCTGACTGGTGGTGCGCTTCACGCCGGCATTCGATGGTGGTTCGAGCGTCTTCAAGGGCTTGCTCCCGAAGAACTTGGCGTTGATCATGGTGGGTCCATGGGTCGGACAACACTATGGAAATGTTATCACAAGCGTCATCACGACGGACAGATACCCATGGTAACTGGCATGGGGGAGGAGAGTGCATCGTGGTTGCATCACCTCCGGCCCTTCCACCACTGGCATGTTGTGGCTCAACGGAGTGTCACCCTAAGGGCCCCTCTAGTCGCGGCTCATATTTGTTGGCGATGCCGACGAGGCTCCGGATGGTGGCTCTCCACTCGTCGAGCTTTTTCGCAGCAGGAGGAAAGTCGAGGAGCTGCTGCGCGCGTGCCAAAGCTTCTGCTGGTGTGGGCAGCGGCAAAAGCTGCATAGACCGCTGCATAGACCGTGACGCGCTCTGACTTCTAACCATGTTAGAAGGAGCTCTATCACGACCTTGCGGCTGTACGCCATTTTCTCCAGCACTTCGGCCTGTATGCTGGCCCCCTTCGTCCCGTGAATGATGCAAAGGACTCTTCCCACAGCAGCGCCCGGGGTCACCAGCGTGGTGATGCTGCGCATCACGCACAACTTGGGAATAGCGCGTCATGGGCGCCCGCATAGGTGTCTTGGAGGTCGCCGCGCCGCCGGTAGGTGGCACGGCGCCGCCCTTGGAGGGCCCCGCGCCGCCTGCAGGGGACCCAGCTCCGTCTTTGGATTTGGTGGCGTGCGGCCCGTTGTCTTGCGGACGAACGATGCCGCTCGCCGGGCTTTGGCTGCCAGAGCAATGTGGGTGTTCGCAGGCCGTGCCTCGGCTTCCGTCCACGACCGGCCCTCCACTTGCGCACGCAGGTACGGGCTTTCCGGCTCTGGATGAAATGATCGCCGTCGTCATCTTCTTCTTGGGAGCCATGGCGATGAAGAACTGCTAAACTAACTGCTAGACCGGATTTTCATAGCTGCGTGCCCCCTACCTAGCACGCCAGAGATGTTGGCGGAAAACGACACCTATGGGATCAGTGGAATCCCTACTACAGTCGGCAGGCACGAGGTTGTGGAAGAGCGGGTCTAGGAGCCAGCACAAAGATCGTTTACCCAGGTTCGGGCCACGAGGATGCGATACCCTAATCATTCTTTGGTGTATATTTGAGTGTTCTTGAACTAGCTATGGCGTGTGCATAGTCCAAAAGAGCCGAATCCCTCTCCAGTATGCCTTAGGCCTCCTTTTATAGTCAAAGGGGCGCCACAATGGCACACTGGAGGTGGAAAAGTATACAGTGTACAAGCTTATCGCCTGTCATTACGGGACAAGACACATTCAATGCGCACCTTAGGTGTCCTCTTCCTTTATTGGGGACGGTAACGAGGACCATCCCATCCGCCGCTGCTTTGCCTTGGTTCGACACACGTCCAGGCCAATGAGGCATGAGTGCCATGTAGGCTGGCAGGCTGCTGAGTTGGCGCGGTGGTAGTGTCTTCACGAAGATCTGCATGCCACCATGCAGGTGCTTGCTGAGTCGGTCTAGAGGCCGCACGTCACCACGCAGGTGCTCGCCTAGCTGGCTGGGCTGGCAGCTGCATGGGAACGATGGTGGAGTCTTGTCAGATGTGGGTCTGGCCGTGGCCCGCTGACGTCCTCGGCAAGGGTCTTGTAATGATATTGTGGTCGTGCCCGGCAAGGATCCTGCCGGAGGTCTCGTGGATTTCCTCGGCAAGGATCTTGCCGAGGATCATCGCCTTCTGGTCCTCATCTGATCTTGCGTGTTTATGATCTTCACGAAGATCTGCATGCCACCATGGAGGTGCCTCCCCAGCCTTGGTTCCAATGTGGTTGATGGCGTTGGAACCCTTGTCTCAAGGGTGGTGCGCTCTGCTGGCGCTGGGCAAGTTTCCACGGCAAGGCTCTTGCCGGGGCTGCAGGGGCTGCCCCGGCAAGGGTCTTGCCGAGGGAGTCTACCTCGCCCTCTTGCTTTTTGTGTCTCTGGTCTTGGCATTGCTTTGATTGTCTTGCACCTTCGGCTTCCCTCCTCTGCCTTGCTAAGTGTGGCCGCGGGCACAACTCTGACTGCCCGTGCACAAGTAAAGGGGTACAAAGGAGAGCCCCTACTTTTGTACACCGACACATATCGTCCCCCATCATCATTCATGCATGCCTCCTGACCCGTCTCTCACACGCACATGCACATACAGGAAAGCATCCCCTCTCTTATTGATATTGCAGGCGTGCCCTCCATTTGTCTAGCAAGCCTCTCCCACCATTTGTGAGAAGCAACTCCACCACCAACCCCTCCGACAATCTAGCTCTGTCTCTCTCCCAACCTTATTCCTCCCCTACACATATGCATGGATGCCGATCGATCTTGCACAATACATAAGGTAGGACTCTCTCCTGCTCCACACATAAACCAGCAATTGTACCTCTGTAGTTAGGTCTCTGCCCCCCC